>NC_073240.2:95301818-95604848 GCF_029281585.2 Gorilla gorilla gorilla
TCTTTTGAGGAATGTCTATTCAGGTCCTTAGCCAATTTTTAAATTGGGGTTATTTTATTTTATTTTTGCTACTGAGTTGTTTGATATATATATATATATATACATATAATACCATATATATATATGATATTAACTTCCTATCAGATATATAATTTGCTATTCTATCTTGCACAAATTGTATGGATCATTGCAATTGGTTTGCACTTTCATCACATCTGATTAATAGTATCACTCAGTCTTCCCAGGATCAGATTATCCCAACTTCCGCATAGAAAACCTGAGTTTTATGCTCCTATGCTTGTTAACACTCTTCACCTTCTATCTGGCAGGAGTAATTGTAGATATTTATTTGCATATAAATAATAGTTGAAAGGAGTCTTACAGATACTCTGTATTTTCTCTGTTTTAAAAAGCCTTTTTTTTTTCTTTTTTGTAAAGGTTTAACAACACAAAGAGCCAATCTGTGCTAATAAGACAGGCATTTCTTTATTCAGGAAAGAATGTATAGAAGACACAATTCGTCTCAAAGTGAAATAGAGATTTATGCTACATATTATAGAAAGTGAGGGTAAAAACAATGGCAAGCATTACATGACTCATTCACTTTGAAACATCTTTCTTCCTACTTTTAATGCTATTAAGGGACTAGAATTGTATTCCTTTCCAGATCCTATCTAGGAGTTATAGGGGAAGCCATATCCTTGAAAAGAGACAGTGAATACATGAAAATCTGCTTTGTGTACATCTCTGGAATATTAATATTTGACACAGACAATGGATATTTCTTCAAATTCAGATAAAATGCTATGCAAACAGAGCTTCCATACAAGTCTAAGAATAGCTCCCACCATAACCCCATCAGATTACCATCCTCAGTGTATTTTATATAGACTTGCTAGAGCTCTAACTGAAAACCAAAAATACTGGGGGAATCAAAAAATGTAGAACTATATTTTAAAGTTTTAATGGAGATAATTTCTATATAGAAATACAAATTGCCGGAATTAACACAAGAGATATTTTTAAATGTAGAGATGAATAAGAATAAAAGAAATCATTTTACAACTTAAATTGTTCCAGGAGGTAGCAGAAGAAGAAAACTTCCAGACAACTTTTACAACACTGCAATAATGCTGATAACAAAACTTAATATATATTGTCAGGTGAAGAAAGGTTAAAGTACATCATATCCCTGATTGGGTGATTATTTTACTAGTATACAAAAAAGAAACATCAGAAAGAAAGATATATCATCGGGGTTCACATCTGAAATGTAAAGATATGCAGGATCTAACTCCAGAAATTCTGATTCAGTTGGTTCAGGATCTGACTCAGGCACATGGGAGATGCTAATGTACAGCCATGGTGGAGACTACTGGGATAGTTTGATTAAAAGTCACATTATATATATTTTAAAGGCAAAGGATTATTTTTAAAATGAAATTATCACATAAAAATTAAATCATAGGGAAGCATTTGCTAACATATCATTAAAGCCCGAAAGTCTAAAAAAAAAATTGCTCCATTTGACTATATAAAAATTGTTTTATTTGTCAAGAAAAATCGCCATTGACAAAGATTTAGTAGCCCTGAAATATAAATATAAAAGATTCTTATGAATAAATCAGAGGAAGATCAAAATCCCAACTTATGTTGGGAAAAAATGAAGAGCAAAGAACCTGCAGTTGTATTTTATATTAAAATATACAAATGGTCATTAAATATACAAAAGTCTCTTACACACACACACAGACACACACCAGTAGTAGAAGCAATGCAAAATAAAATAACAATAGGTAGCATTTTTTTTGAGACAGGAGTTTCGCTCTTGTTGCCCAGGCTGGAGTGCAATGGCACGATCTCAGCTCACTGAAACCTCCACCTCCCAGGTTCAAGGGTTCTCCTGCCTCAGCCTCCTGAATATCTGGGATTAGAGGAGCCCGCCACCATACTGAGCTATTTTTTGTATTTTTAGTAGAGACGGGGTTTCACCATGTTGGCCAGGCTGGTCTCGAACCCCTGACCTCAAGTGATCCTCCCAAAGTGCTGGGACTACAGGCGTGAGCCACCTCTCCTGGTCATAGGTAGCATTTTTAATGGAATAATGAAATTGTAAAGTAAAATGATTAAGAACATGGGCTTAAGGTTTGCAACTTCATTCTACCATTTACTAGCTACACGGTCCACGGGCAAGTTTTCAGCTTCTCTGTTTTGTCATCAGTAAAAGGATTGTTGTAAGGATGAAATAAGTTTTCATATACGTAGTACCTATAACAGTACCCAGCCCACAGTAAGTGCCATTTAGCATTTTCTGTTGCTCACGCAAACATTAAAAGCTTACTATTGTTGGTGAGAGTAAGGGGAAATATTCTCCTAGTGTGCTAGGGGTTAAACAAAGTCATACATTTATACTGAAGCACTAATTTATTCATTTATTTAATGATGATTTATTGGGTAACTTGCGCGCAACAGGGACTCCTCTGAACAGTGAGTAGTCCGTAGTGAAGATTGAACAAACAGATGAAGTACTTGATCTTATGATTTTTTTTTTTTTGTTTTGAGGCAAGGTCTCACTCCATCCTTCAGGCTGGAGTACAGTGGCATGATCCTGGCTCAGTGCAGCCTCGGCCTCCTGGGTTCAGGGAATTCTCCCACCTCAGCCTTCCAAGTAGCTGGGACTGCAGACACAAGTCACAATACCAGGCTAATATTTGGTGTTTTTGTAGAGAAAGGGTTTCACCATGTTGCCCAGGCTGGTCTGGAACTCCTGAGCCCAAGGTATCCACCCACCTTATCCTCCCAAAGTTCTGGGATTATGGGGGCAAACCACCATGCTTATATTCTAATGGGAAGTAAGTAAATGTTTACATAGGTAATATAATAAAAGAATTATAAGGGTTATAAAGAAAAACAAAGAATAGGGAGATAGAGAGTGACAGAGTTAAAATGGTCAGGAAAGACTTTTCAAAGGATATGATATTTGAGCAGAAATTTGAAAAAAAAAAGAAATCCCTGAGAATGAGGAGGAGGCTTTCAGGCCCCGCGATGGGATGGGATCAAGAACTATTTTACTGGAGAGCACTTAGTAAGGCAAAGAGAAAGGAAATAAAGTTTGAGACGAAGGCAGGGTTCAGAACATTCAGGGCCTTGTAGGACAGAGGATGGAATTCAGACCTTATTGGAAGTGTTGTGAAAAGTTTTGGAGAGTATCAGTTAGTGGTATGCTGGTAAATGTTTTAAAAACAGCTTTCCAGGGAAAAGAAAGTGATTTGTAGCATTTGCCAGACTCCATGGTGTGTATATCCTACCATGGCCAATTTCAATATACTAAAGTGAAGTCACTGGAGGTGGAGTTAGTAAGAGATGAGCACCACTGGCTCTCTCCTACGTCAGCGCTGGCCAGCTCTAGTACGTTGCAGCCACAAGAAAGTAAAAAGAGTTATATACTTTTTTTCTTTTTTGAGACAGAGTTTCACTCTGTCCGCCCAGGCTGGAGAGCAATGGCAAGATCTCGGCTCACTGCAACCTCCACCTCATGGGTCGAAGCAATTCTCCCACCTCAGCCTCCCAAGTAGCTGGGATTACAGGCATGCGCCACCACACCCAGCTAATTTTTGTATTTTTAGTAGAGACGGGGTTCCACCATGTTGGCCAGACTGCTCTCGAACTCCTGACCTCAAGTGATTCGCTCCTCTCGGCCTCCCAAAGTGCTGGGATTACAGACGAGAGCCACCATGCCTGGCCTATACATTTTTTAAAGGATCACCATGAAAACAGGATGGATAATAGACCCTAAGGAAGCAAAAGTAGAAGCAGAAAGGCCAGATAGACAGTGTGCTGTTAAATAATACAGACAATAAATCAAAGTGACTCAGACTATGGTGGTAACACTGGAGAGTAATAAAAGCAAATGCCTACATAGTGTTTCTGAGGGCTGGACCCTGTTTTTAACCTTTTACATATTAACTCATTTAATTCTCACAGCTTCCTGTAAGTGAAATACTTTTATCCTCCTTATATAAATGAGGACACAAACATGGAGAAGTTACTAACTTGCTCCAAGCTAGAAAGAATAAAGGTGATTCGATGTCAAGTACAGTTAACCCTTGAAGAACATGTGTTTGAACTACACAGATCCACTTGTATGTAGATTTCCCTCTGCTTCTGCCACTCCTGAAACAGTAAAAGCAACCCCGCATTTCCTCCTCCTCCTCACCTACTCAGTGTAAAGACAAGGATGAAGACCTTCATGATGATCCACTTCCACTTAATGAAGAGTAAATATAGTTTCTCTTTTTTATAATTTTCTTAATGACATTTTTTCTCTAGCTTACTTTTTAAAAGAATACAGTATGTGATACATATAAAATACAAAATATGTGTTAATGAATGGTTTATGTTATCCATAAGGCTTCCAGTCAACAGGAGGCTATTAGTAGTTAAGTTTTGAGGAAGTAAAAAAAGTATACACAGACTATCAATTACAAGGGGTGTTGGCACCCCTAATACCCATGCTGTTCAAGGGTCAATTGTAATTTGATTGGCTCCACCGTATTGCCTTTCAGGTGTATCCAACCAAGTGGCAACTGAATGGATACACCAATTGTATCCACAAATTCAAGATGGCTTTTAAAGGTAGAGTCAACAGAATTTTCTAATGAATTGGGTAAACATTTAATCAGTTCAGTTCTTATTGTACTCCTATAGTTACAGTGCTATTGTTTTCATTTTCAAGATACTGCATTGGACTATGAGTTGAGGTACTTTATCCCCTATGGTGATACGATTATACTCCTCTATATCCCACTAATAACTATAAATTATTATTTTTGTATATTTGGGGTAAGTGTAATATGCACAGTATTTTTTCTAATATATGGGGAAAATAGTTACACTTTTCTATTTAACATTCTAGAAACAAGCATTGTGTTTTCAATTTTTCTTAATCCCACAATAAATAGTACTGAAACCTCCAAACTGAGGATCTTGGATATCAGTACATATTTGAATGCTTCTCATTTGGAATTTCTGAAAATCACCCAGACTACTGTTTCTCAAGCTAATTATGCATACAAATCACATGAAACTATTTTTAAAATGTGGTTTCTGATTCTGTAGGTCTGGAGACAGGAATTTCTGAATAGCTGGGTGATGAAGTTGAAAAACTGTTGCATAAAGCAGTGTTAAAACTGTAACAATTTGCCAAAAATTACTATTTAAAGACTTTGGGAATTGACCAAAGAACATATAACAAAATTTAGAAGCACTTATCTGAGAAAATCTACTGTGGCATTTTAGCTAGGAATTTTTCCCATCTCTGCACCCCCACTCACCAATAGTATGGAGCAGAAGTTCCATCCAGACAGGCAGGACAGATCATAATGCCTGGAAGCTCTGCTCCCTGCTAGAGGAGAACTTGCAGCATTTGGAGCAGATAGTGGAAAATCCTCTTGTTGAAAACAAGAAAGCTACAAGTGGCAAACATAACATAAACAGGGAAGGATAACATAAGCCTCAGGTCCATCCTAGTTGGGAGATTTCACAGAACAGCATACCAGCCAGAAATGTAACAGGAAGATTTAGCTAAATGAGATAGACAAAAGGAACCCTGTTGAGATCCCACTTATACCTGGTCATCTGGAAGCCTATACACATGCACAAAGCTGTGTGTCCCTGCTTAGGAGAAACCACAGAAGGCTCTAGTGAGCTACCCACCACTGGCTTAAAATAAGACCTTGCAAATGCAGAACATATAAACCAAGGCATATTTGTAAGCTCCCTGGACTTTGAAAACATTCCCCAAGATGGCCCCAATTCTCCCTAACTTCCAGTATTCACATTCTTACGTGATCCCCTCCCTTGAGTATGGGCACGACTTGTGAATTGCTTCTAACAAATAGAGTATTGCAAAAATGACAGAATGTCACTTCCTGGATTATGTTACATGACATTTTAATGTCTATATTGCTAGGAAACTCTCTCCCTTTCTGGTTTTGATGGAATAAGTTTCTATGTTGTACACTGCCTTGTACAGAGGCCTGTGTGGCCAGGAACTGAGGAAGGCTTCTAGTTTATAGTTAGCAACAAACTGAGGCCATCAGTCTGGTAACCTACAAGGAACTGAATTCTGGTAACAACCATGTCAACCTAGAAGTGCATCTTTCACCAGCTGAGCCTTGAGGTGAGACTTCAGCCCTAGCCAATACATTGATTGCAACTTTATGAATTTCTGAAGCAGAAAATATAGCCAAGTCAAGTCCAAACCCCTGACTCACAGAAACTTTGAGATAATAAAAGAAAAAGAATGGATAGGCCACATAGGGGTAGGAGTGGTGGGGAACTGTGGAGTGGAGCCTCTCCCAGATACAAGATCTCCTGATCCTGAAGTAGCACCCTGTTGAGGATTTACCTTCCATCCATGGGGAAGTAGAAGCCAAGGGCGTGTTCTATAGAAAAGGGCAACTGCCTCTCAGCTTGAACTCAGGATTCTAATCATTCCTCAAGTCCTGGCATGTAACAGGGGCACTGTGGGGAACGAGCCATGCTCCCTTTAGGTTCATCAGCATTTAGCCAGGAAGAGTCACACATGACTGTGCTGGACCAAGGAAAGCCTGCAGTTTCATATTCTAGATGGTGTGTGTGTACACGTACTCATGCACACACCACAGGGTGAATTAAAAGGGCTCAGTCACAGGATAACTATGTTGATATCTGCTGAGAAAAGCAGTCTCATGTGTACAGTCTTCTGACCCTGCTTGGCCACATAAGAATGGGACATGAGCCTGGAACACTTCCTTACCAAGTGTGGGACTATTTTTCCCTGTTTCAGGCTCAATGAGTATTCCTTAGTTCTGCTTAAGTATGTATGTCAATGACCCTCAGGCATGTCTCCAGTTTTCTGTATTTCATATTCCTTGGGGTAGGGGTCAGAGTCCTTCTATTGTGATGGGAGAGGAGTGTGTTTAGGTAAATTGCCCTACTTGGATGCCAGGGGTTGTGGGGTGGGAACCCTCTGGCCACAGAGGACTGACATGCCATTGAAGCTGATCTGGCTCTGTCTCTTCTCTGTGTAAGTAAAGTGTTGTCCCATCTGGTGCTTGACTGCTTTGTTTTCCTTGGCAACGTCAGTACCAAAATGCAATGGACAGAAGTGTTTGGATGTTTATTCCTGGTGGTTGGCATAATGTTGATGATCTTCGCTATTCTCCATGTATTTGGAGTCTTTCCCTGGGACTGGTAACTGTTTCACCGTGCTCTGTTCCATGATATCGTTTGTTTACTGATCCCGGTAGTCAGGGACAATACCTCTTCATTTTAGTTTGAATTCATTTGTTCAGGAAATGTTTGAGTAGCTGGCTGGTTGCAGCAGACATGTTGTGGTATAGCTTCACGTGTAAACTCAGAAGTCTCTCCCTGGCTAGCCTGTGCCACTGCCCATGGTTTAGAGCCAGGTTTGGGACTAGTACAAGCCATGAAGCACCCAGGGTGTGCAATTTAAGGAGGTGCTTGCTCTCACGTTGTGCAGGTGCTGGCACCTCACTTGCCTCACCCTAGTCCCACCCTGATTAGTGTAGAATTTCCCAAGAGAACAATAACCCTTCAAGTCATTCCAAGAAAAAAATAAGTCCTCTCAGCAAATAAATTTAAGAAATGTTACACAAATTATACACCATTAAGAAAGTTACTTTTCAAAACTCTCTATTTAAACTTTAAGAAGTCTAATAATGAAAGAAATCTGCTTAACTTTGCCTAAGCCAGCACTTTCCAAAATTTTGGCTGATTTTTTTGTTTTTGTTTTTTGCAAAGAATTTGTATTGAAATCCATTAAGTACACTCTGGGAAGTGCTAGGTTTCAGTTATGTTAATATGGCTTTAAGAATCATCAAATAAATGCCTCCCAGAATCTAACTGGTGTGCTGCCAATTTGGATAATTTCCACTTAACTATTTATGAAATCATGGAAAAGAGGCTTCCTTCCATTATTCCAGGGTCACTCACTCAGAAGTCTCATTCCCTTATATGCTGTCATACCACTATGATTAGCATATTTCTTTAACTCTCATTATAGGCGTCTTCGTGTAATGAACATTCATTCTCACTGGATTCCAGCAATGCTGAACAACTCCAAACCTACCCCCAATTCGGCTCTCAGATTGGCTTTGATCAGCATTTTTATTCATGACGAAATAAATAAGTTGACTTTATGATGAGCAAACTTGCCAATGACATGGATTGGGGAGAAACCAAAGAGCCAATTCATTTGACTCTTGGTTATAATCTTCTGAGGTGCAAAAGTAGCTGAATCTAATGAAGGAAATAAAACCATAATCAACACAAAGCTGTGCTATTAGTTCCAGAACAAATAAACCTATGAAACAAGAAGAGAAGAATCAGAATCGATATGCATAAAATATAGGGAAGTCTAAATATGGCTGAACATATAGGAATCTTTCTAAGAGTATAGTGAAAACACACCATAAGGAACCAGGGAATCTTCTATCAGTAGAAGTGTTCAAGCCAAATATTGTCTGCTGGGCGAATAACATGAGGCAAAGGATAATGAGTGAATAGGATCTTAAAGGATAAACTATAAGAAGAAAGAAAGGTAGTCCAGTGTAAAGCATGACCATCAGTGGGGCAGGCAGAAACCCCTTTAATCATCATTATACATGAATACAAAAGAGGAATCAAGAAGAAAAACTAGTGAATAAACAAAGTTCTATGATTGCTGACAGGGTTAGAGGGAAGGTGCCCTTCCTCAATTTAATTGCAATATTGATTTCCATTAGCAGGCATGCATGCAAGTAGGACGGAAGCTGAAAAGGCACAGTTCACAGAGATGCCTTGTGTGTACACTTAGGGGACTAACTGCATAATTTATCTGAGGAGGCTTTTTTTTGGAATGGTTCTAAGAGTTGCTGTTGAAATTCCCCCTCCCTCCCTCCCTCCCTCCCTCCCTCCCTCCCTCCCTCCCTTCCTTCCTTCCTTCCTTCCTTCCTTCCTTCCTTCCTTCCTTCCTTCCTTCCCTCCTTTCTTTCTTTCTTTCTTTCTTTCTTTCTTTCTTTCTTTCTTTCTTTCTTTCTTTCTTTCTTTCCTTCGTTCCTTCCTTCCTTCTTTCTTTCTTTCTTCTTTTTTTTCTTTCTTTTGCCTGTGAATCAAATCTAAAGTCTCCAGCATAGTTTCTTTGTGATGAACTCCTCTCCCTGACACTAGACACACTGTCAATCTCTAGGAAATGGATCCAGATGCCAAATACTGGGCATGGAGCTCATGCCCATGGTATGGTAATCAAGGGAAGAATTGGAATTGCACAAAGAGAGAAAAGGCCCTGCTTCACAAGCTCAATGACTTCTAAGAAGAGAAGGCAGACCTGTCATTCTCTATTGCCAGGATGTCTAGAACAGGAGAAATGGTGTTTGGTGGTGGAAGAGACTGGGTTAAGCCAAGGGAGAATTTCTTTATTAAAAAAAAAACAAAAACTGATACTGCCCCATGTTCCTGGGTGCCTTAGGTATAAATTTTGAGGTTATCTGGATGAAATGCAGACCATCTCTTAGGGATTAATTTCTTGAAGTTTGCACATTCCTTCAGCATTGTTTGTGACATGATAGGATTCCAGCTCAAGGGCTCTAACAAAGTAGATAATTCCAACACAATCCCCTTTCTTTAAATGAACTTCTAGAGATGATGCTGTGTCCCCTGAGATCACATGAGATGCAGCTTAAACCATTCCTCATCTGGAAAGAGAGGAATAAATAAAATAAATCATAACTGTTTGCATTTCTTTCCAAACAGAAGATTCCGTAAGATGGTGTATAAGAGGTTTTAACCAGGAAGTGTAAGGAAGAGAAGCCATAAATCACAAGCACAGTCTATGCACCAGGGTCCTGAATAATCTCAGCCTTGTCCTCTGAATGCCTGGAATTCAATAGCACACTGTGTGTGTGTGTGTGTGTGTGTGTGCATGCACGTGCGTGTGTCTGTGTGTGTTGAAGATGGAGGATAGGAAGACAGATAATGGGAGCATCCCTAATATGGTTTGGCTGTATCCCCACCCAAATCTCATCTTGAATTGTAGCTCCCATAATCCCCATGTGTTGTTGGAGGAACCCAGTGGGAGGTAATTGAATCATGAGGGTGGTCTTTCCTGTGGGGTTCTCATGATAGTGAATAAGTCTCATGAGATCTGATGGCTTTATAAAGGGGAGCTCCCCTGCACGTGCTCTCTTGCCTGCTACCATGTAAGACATGCCTTTGCTCCTCCTTCACCTTCCACCATGATTGTGAGGCCTCCCGAACCATGTGGAACTGAGTCCATTAAACCTTTCTTTCCTTTATAAATTACCCAGTCTCAGATATGTCTTTATAGCAGTAGGAGAAAGGAGTAATACAAAAACTCAAAATTCTTACATACTCCTTTTGCTGGGAGGAAGGCACAGGGGAAGAGGAAGGGCTGGACCTTCTAGGTAAGCATCAGTGTACATATTGCAGGATGATCCTGATGTGTGTGATGGTGTTATAACTGGAAGCAGAAAGGATGTAGCATAGAACTGTGGCCCTGTGGAGCAGGGTTGGCTACCTACAAGTTATGGGCAGCTCAGGCAGTTGAGTTGTAGTGAGAATCTCAGAGGATCTGGTCTCAACAGGATAATCTGCAGTTCTAGGAGGCCTGTGTCTTCAGGGGTGTTTCTGTGTGCAATTCTTGTGGGATTCTATTGCCATGCTTTCCCAGAAACATTCTATCTATTGAATAAAAAAGAAAGTGGGGGTTCCCTTAAGGAGCAAGCAAAATGTCCCTCAATATACTTGGTCAGGGATACCCTGGAAAACTCTTAACTGCACCTTGTGGTGTTATTCAGGATAGCAACATCTATTGAACTTCCTTTTTGCAAAAGGAGATAGCAGTAAGGTGTGTGTGTATGTGTGTGTGTGTGTGTGTATGTATATATATAAATAAATATATATAAATAAATATAAATAAATAAATATAAATATAAACAAATATATACAAATATATAAATAAATATATATATAAATATATATATTTAATGTATACATGTAAAATCACATTTTGCATGTAACTTTTCTCTCCAAAAGGATTATCCATTCTTTTTGGCAAGGAGAGTGATATATTCTTTTGGAAAGAAAAGTTACATGTAAAATGAATAAAATTACTACCAGACATAAAAAAGTAGCTGCCTTTGTTTCCCATGGAATATTCCTGGCTCATGTAAAAATCTATTTTGAGGTGTCTGTGACCATGCCCTAACATAATCTGCAATCCTGAGTTTTCTCTCTGTTTATTAAATGTTCATGGCTCTTAAGAGAGCCAGGGGATACAGAAAAGTTAAAAGTGTGCACTTGTTCAAAAATGGATTTGAAAGAGAGGAAGAAATTCCAAAACTAATGATCATCAGTATGATTTTGCTTTTGGGTACAAGAGCCTGAATTATTGTCTGTCCTTGAAACCGACACTTAAGTGTTTATTAGCCTGGGCGGGTACATGTTCCCTGACTAAGATGTTTCTTGAATGCCAAGGACTACAGTAGCCTGTGCACAATCCAATCTTCCCTCATTATTCCTAGAAGATCCTTACAATCACCTCAAGAGCTCTTGTTTTTCTCAGCCCAGCAGCTCTGATTTCCTTATTCTGTCACCAGTCAGATCTCTTCCCTGAAATGACAGAGTCGGGGCAAGCTGTGAGGCATGTTGATAAAAGGGTGCGTTCCTATTTGAGCAGACAGGATGAAGGTGATGAAATAGAAAGGCATCCTTTCTGCTGCTCTGAATACCAAGCAGGAAGTCAGAGAGGATCAAAGGCAAATGAAGTCCACAGGATTTATGACAGGTGTGCTCAGGAGAATAGCAATCAGGAGGAGGAGATTTCTTACTCAGGGCAGCAATGGTGGTGGCAGCAGCACTGGGGTCAACAATGAAAATGAAGAAAAACCCAGAATGAACACTGCTAGGTGGAACAATGGAGGCGATAAATATGTTCTTATTAGCAAAAAGTGACCTTAAAAGAATTTGAATTGAATATACATGAGAATGAGTTCTTGGTGGTGGGATGGGGAAAAGAGAAATAAACCATAGACTCTCTCCATAGAAATAAAGTATACCAGTGCTGTTGGTATGAAGGAAGACGAAGAGGCACAGGCTCCTGACTTCAATTCCGATGAGGAAATCCTAGAAACATTACCAGGATTTCCATTTCTTTCTTGGTTTGCAACCTAAGACACTAGGATGAGTTTGAAAATATCTTAATTTCTCCATAGAATCACGTAATCTATGTCCTGTTTGAGGTTTGAACGTTCCTGTGTATTTTGGGGGTGGGCATGTTTCACTCATGTAGAAAAGATTCTTCAGTAAAAACACCAATTTGCAAACCTCATATCAAATAGCGAACACCACAGCACCAGTCATGAATAAGAATTCCTGCTCTAGGCCTTTACTCCGATCAATAATTGTGAAGGGTCTGAGATTTTATCCTACTTGAAAGCTAACAAATTAGCCTGCACAGTTTCATGGATGTTGATAGAAAACACAAGACTCCTGGGTCAGAGACAAAAGACTATTTAACTCACAGCACAGCAAGCATCATCATCAGCAGCATTATTTGCATCAGTTTCCCTTGTCCACCAAGTCCCATGGGGCAGTGCAAACGAGACCAGATAGCTTCATGCACATAAGGTGCCCTTATCACAGGAAAGAAACCCTGAGCTGAAGATATCTAAATTTTTTATAATGAGGCGTAAGCATGTGTGTCCTTTGCTTGCAAAAAGTTACTATCTCTTTCTTCTAAGGCTGAACAAACATCCTTTCAATGATACTACAAAATGAAGACACTCAATGTTTCTTCTCACAAGATGTGCAAAAATGCAAAATACCCGTGCAAGATTGTCTTCCAGTAGGTCTTATGTCCAAACTTTACAGAAATTACTTCCCATTCCTGGATCTTATATTTTCATATCTTTAAATAAAGGTATTAAACTGGATCAAATTTAAGGTCATTTCATGGCAACAAAAACAAAATGATTATTTCTTTTTTTAAAGACCAAACTTGTGAAGATTCTGCTCTTCAAGGTCTTACAATCTCAGGTCACGCTTACTTTCAAATGACCACTGCTGGTTGGCATTTTAAACACAGGCACACACAAATTCAAAGTATCAGTACCTCCACAAGAGTGATGTTTCATTTCTATTTTTTTGTGGGAAAGCCCAGTAAAGTGGAAGGTAATGTTGGGAGGAAAACTGAGCTGTGATTGAAGCAACACATATATCTTATTTCTTCTACCATCTCAGATTAATTGTAAATGCATTTTCTTTAATCCAAATACATGGAAAATAGACTGTGAGTGTAATCTCTGTTGAAAATTTCCTTACTTTTAATCTTTTCCCCTCACTCTCATTGTGAACTTGTTCTGGGGGTGAAATAATTTGTTGAAATAGAAACTTTGCAAGAGAAAGTTTGCTGATTCCTGCAAAAGAAGCCAGGTCATTAGGCAAAGACCTAATGCATCTGCTACCAGTGGCCTTGGTAACCTGCCAGTGTAAACCACAAAGTGCTCATGATGGTAGTGGCTTTCTGATAACTGTGATCTGGACAGCCATGCTAGTCTGCTGACACTGGATTCAGAAGGGTCACCTTTCATGTCTGGGTTTCCCCGACAACGTCAAAAATGTCACTGTTCCAGCTTTCAATTCCATAGAACCCTTGTCTATTAGGGTTTCAAAGCTCAATGGAAATCATTCATATTGGCAGGGCGCAGTGGATCACGCCTCTAATCCCAGCGCATTGGGAGGCCGAGGCAGGTGGATCACCTGAGGTCAGGAGTTCAAGACCAGCCTGGCCAACATGGTGAAACCTCATCTCTACTAAAAACACAAAAATTAACTGCATGTGGTGGCAGGCACCTGTAATCCCAGCTACTCTGGAGACTGAGGCAGGAGAATTGCTTGAACCTGGGAGACTGAGGCAGGAGAAGTTGCAGTGAGATGAAATTGCACCACTGCACTCTAGCCTGTGCAACAAGAGCAAAAAAACAAGAGCAAAAAAGGTGTCACACCTTTCCCCGAGGGAAGATTAGCAGAAGATTACCTAGAAGCAAGCACTGAGGCCTCTGAGTATATAACATTGCCAGAACAGCTCTGTCCTATATCATTCTCGAGCTGGGCTCAGGTACACCAACCCATGAGGCCTGGGTTAATTTTTTGCCTAGCTCAGTATTGGTGTGGGTGGGTTGTGCCCCGGCCATCATTTTACTACCTATCATCCAATTACCGCTGTCTTCTATCTTTTCTCTATGTTTACTCTAGTCTTATAACAGGTTTCTGCCTGTCATCTTCACAATGGGTACCAGATAGCACCTTCTTCCTACATGCCTGCCAGAGCCAACATATACAGATACGCAGATTTTGAACTTCAGAATTCAGCAAGGCACCTTCAGACAGACTACTCGCAGAGTTTTACGGTGCCCAATCTACACAACCACACCTGGTAGCGTTCCTGGTCTTTCTGAAACAATTTACGTGGCTTTGCGCATATAATCCTCACAACAATCCCATTAAGGTAGGCATTATTATCTAAATTCTCACAAGAGAACACTAAGCACAGAGAGGTTACATTCCCCAACGATTCACAGCTACTACATAACCAAGCTAAGAGATATGCCTGGACAACTGCATCTGAGGCTTTCAAAAATTTTTAAAGCCAAATCAGCTTTTGCTCAATGAAGCATAAGCAAAAACACAACTAAAACAGGACAAAGTTGAGCAGCTTCCCTCTGATTTGTCCCATCTTCTCTTCCTTCCCCAGGCCCACTAAGGATTCCCAAGGGCTCTTAAATGATCCTTGGTTGCTGACTTTTTCTGGGCTAGACAGAGGAATCCACTGAACCCTTGTAAGGTTATTGTTACAAGGGTATTTGTACAGCTCTTGATAATCTTTCTATACAGTCTAGAACTTTCTACCTTCTCCCTACAATCAATGCTTCACGTCTCCCAGTTGCTGCCTGCACCTGTTCAATAGACTCTTTTTGTTGAGTTTCACTGAAGCCAAGATAAATGTGCTTCTTTGTTACCATCATCTCATTACAAATCAGACAGAATTCTCCAAGCCCCTTTGAACATGAACATCTGGAATACAGCCTACTTTCCAGGCCTGGAGAGGAGCCTTTGAGGATACAGATCCCTCTAACTCCAGGCATTTGGGGACCCAACTACATCTCTCTTCACACCCTCTCTTCTTGCTTAAATCTAAATAAGCCTCTTGGTCAAAAGCAGAGCCATAGTGCATCAGCACCAAGCTCCTCACTAAGAGAAGGCCTTTTTACTAATTCACAGAGCTCACTTAATGGTGAGGCTGGTTTTAGCCCCTCCAAAGTACATAAAGCATGGAAACATTTTCCCTTCACTTGGTTACCTCCTGACAACCCATAGACCCAAACAGTTCACTAGTCTGCCACTTCTCTGACTCTACAGGATGGGTTGGGTACCCCTCGGTAAACTCAGTCCTTCTCGCATCATAGCATTTAACTCTCTGTCTTGTGGCTCTCTGCTTATTTGTTCCTCCCCAACTAGACTCCCAACTCCAGGAGAAAAGGGACTTTATCTTCTTTGTTCAACACTCTACCCATGCCCCTTGCACTGAACCTGACATATAGTAGGTGCTCATTAAAGATCAGTTGAGTGAATGAATTATTGTGAATTATTGGGTTACAAAGTACTAGTTAATGATTTATATTTCTAGTGTTAATAATAACTATGTATTTAGATTGGATTTATTTTTAATTTTTAAACTTGTATTAAGTCTGGGAAGATAATTTTAACTCTCCTCTCAAAAATGTAAGTAACATTTGTTCTTTATTGTTGGGAATAATAATATAAATGGGTTTGAATTCAGTTTGCAATTCAAATAATTGACCATCTGTCTGTATCTGGTTGTAATTTTGAATTTGTCAACCATCTAAGGAGATTTGAATAATCCTTTAATAAATCTTTAATTTGCTTTAAGGAATGTGTTCTATTAAACTTATTCTATCATCCATTTTAAAAAGTTATTTAAATTTTGATGTAAATGTAATGTTTGTGATTTATTTAAACAGTCAACAGTCAACATTTCACTGTCTGAAAAACAAGTCTGACAGCAAGTATCTATTTTTATTATTATCAAAAGTTTTCTTTTTACTTTTAAAATATTGAACTTAAATACCAAAATTTTAATTAAATTTGGCAATGTGTACTTTTGCCTTGATGTCACATAATTTTATCTCCTCTAAAATTCCCCAAACTAAAACCCTAAGGTTTTCTTCCTCTACCAAATGTGACTGAGGTATAGAGTTTGAATCTCGGATTACAGTCTTTGTTCTTTGCAGAAGAACCACAGGTGCTATAGGTAGCCTCTTTGATCTCTTTAACTCACAGCCCCTACTTAGGTACCCATAGAGGGAAATATTTGAGAATTGAGTTTTGTCCACTTTGACTTCCCCTTGACAAACTGGTTCTCACATTATTTCCAGAGACAAATATTTTGAAAGTGAAGAACACAAGAGGTCACTAAATATTAGCTTTCAAAGACTTCTAGTCACATGATATTTGCTTGGGTTACCTCTTCTTGGAGTCTATATAAAGAATGATGTTTACTCTTGAACACTCTTCAGTGCTGAGGTGCTGCTGGGCAAAGAAATATGCAGAAAAGAATGTAAACATGGTTGGGGCTTGCTTGGTTTTGTAGATGCAGAAACTTTTGCTTGATTTAGGCAAGTCAGAACACTGAGAAGTAGAGAATGAGAAACACATAAGACTTTAAAGGCAAAAATGGTTTTACATAAAAATCAAAAGAGTAAAACATAACGAACATCTTCCTTAGCCCAGATTTTACACCAGGTCTGAGTTGACTTCTCACTACAACTTAAGAGTACAGCTACAACATTTTCTACTGGTCTAAAATAACTGAGAATTATTTAATTTACCTTATCCAACAAGCATGAAGTGATAGGCCTAGTGAATCAGAGTTTTAAGTCAATTAAGTATAATTTGTAACTATCAGAAATCTAAGTTAACCATTCAGCCCCTCTCCCTGAAAATATTATTGGATGAAGTTAAACTTGAATAGCTTCCAGTAACTGAATTGTCCCAGATTAGTTCAATTAACACTGCACGTGTTAAATGCTTATAAACTTTTACCTAAGATTTTTCCAAGGTGGTATGTGCATTTTGCTGCCTTCCTTACACACAGCATTTAAAACATAAACTTAACCTTTTATGACAATTCAAGTCTAAATTGGTATTGTTCTACTGAAAGCAATATGTTAAGATCTCAAACAGTCCAGGCTCAGAGATTTCTCAGCTGTGTGATAGTTGACAAATTATTTAATTTTTCAATCCTCTGCTTTCTTCTTAGTAAAATGAGAAATATACTTACTTGCCTGACTGCCAAAATGTCTGTGAGGGCAGTGAGGCAACAAATGTGAAGGAAATGTACAAACAAGGCAATATTTTGCAGATACGAGAGCAGGGAAGTATGGGGAGGAGCAGTTAGATGGAAAACTTTATTACAGATAATATTTTGACAAAATTTTCAACTGTTTTTCAACTTTCATTGCTCTATGTAGGATTGTTTTCTTGATAAAGTTACATTAATTTTGTTTAAAAATTATGCCTTTAATTAAAAGAAACTTTTCCATATGTTATTATACTTTTCTCATTTGTCAACAAACATATTTGTGTTTTTATCCTCTTCTTATAATTTTTTTCAAAGAACTCTTAACCTAATAAAAAGAATAACATATAATTCTCAAGAGATTTCTATGTGCTAGGTACTATTTTCATCCCCATATTATAGATGAGGAAACTGAGGTACGCAGCCATTAGGTAGCAAAAGTAATTTTCCCAAGAGCAGACAATAAAGATGAACTTCAAGGCAAGCAGCCCGCCTCAGAGCCTATGCGCTTCACCCCTAAACCATCTAACAATTCAAAATTCTGCCATTATCTTTACCATTTCCTTCATCCTGCTTTCCTTACATTTACTCTGCAGGTTTGGGGAAGCACTTGTGATGATTACCTAATTCATTGCATTTCATTCTGTCCTGATAAGAATGAAAACATTTAAGAATGTAACTTATCCTCTAAATGTATCTCATTGCTGTTATTTTCTATATAACATTTATAAAAATTTATAATCACTATCTTCTTTTATTCAGATCAAGAATATCTATTAAATCATTAAATAAAAGTTTGTTGAACAGTTTTTACAATTCTTCAGATTTCATCTACAATTAAAACCAAATTATTTAAATTGTACAAGATCATATCAGTGAACACGGATAATTTGATTTCCTCTTTTCCAATTTGGATGCCTTTTATTTCCTTCTCTTGCCTGATTGTTCTGGTGAGGATTCTAGTACTATGTTGAACAAGAATGGTGAAAAATAAGCATCTTTATCTTGTTCTAGTTCTCAAATGCTTTCAACTTTTCCCCATTAAGCATAATATTGGCTGCGGATTTATTGTATATTGCCTTTATTATATTGAAGTATGTTTCTTCTATACCTAGTTTGTTGAGGATTTTTATGGTGAAGGATGCTAAATTTTATTGAATGGTGGTTTCTGCATATATCAAAATGATCATATGGTATTTGTCCTTAATTCTGTTTATGTGATGGATCACATTTATTAATTTTCATATGTTGAACAATCCTTACATCCCTGGGATAAATCCCACATGATCACGGTGTATTATATTTTTGATATGCTGTTGGATTTAATTTGCTAGTATTTGGATGAGGATTTTGGGTCTATGTTCATCAGGGATATTGATCTGTAGTTCTGTGATTTTTTGGATGTGGTGTCCTTGTCTGGGTTTGGTGTAGGGTGATACTAGTTTTGTAGAATGAGATAGGGAGAATTCTCTCTTCTTCAATTTCTTTGAATAGTTTCAAAAGGATTGGTATTATCTCTTATCTGTTTGTTTTGTAGAATTCAGCTGTGAATCCATCTGGTCCTGGGCTTTTATTTTGTTGGGAGATTTTTTTATTACTAATTCAATCTTGCTACTCAGTATTGGTCTGTGCAGGAGTTTTATTTCTTTCTGCTTCAATCTCAGGAGGTTGTATGTTTCCAGGAATGTATCCATTTCTGCTAGGTTTTCTAGTTTGTGAACACATAGTTGTTCATAATAGTCTCTGATGATCTTTTGTATTTCTGTCGTATGAGTTGTAATATTACCTTTTTCATCTCTGATTGTGTTTATTGGATCTTCTCTTTTCTTTTCTTGGTTAGTCTGGCTAGTGGTTTATCAATTTTGTTTACCTTTTCGAATGACCTCAACATTTTGTTTCATTGATCTTTTGTATTGTTTTATAAATCTCTATTTCATTTAGTTCTGATCTGATCTTTGTCATTTCTTTTATTCTGCTAACTTTGGATTTGGTTTGTTCTTGTTTTCTAGATTCTTGAGGTTCAACATTAAGTTGTAAATTTGTGATCTTTCTACTTTTATGATGTAGGTATTGAATGGTATGAATTTACTTTTTAACACTGCTTTAGCTATATCACAGATCTGGGTATGTTAAGATCTCATTTTCATTCATTTTAGATATTTTCAAAATTTCCATCTTAATGATCTTATATCTAGACAACCCTAAACACTCTGCCAAAAAATACTTAGATTTCATAAATGAATTCAGCAAAGTTTCAATATACAAAATCAATGTACAGGAATCAGTAGCATTTTTATACACCAATAACAATCTAGTTGAGGACTGACTCAACAAGGCAATCCCATTTATAATAGCTACAATAAAAAATAGAATGTATTAACCAAGGATGCGAAAGATCTCTACAAGGAGCACTCCGAAACACTGATGAAAGAAGTTGTAGATGACACAAACTAATGGAAAAAGATCACATATTCATGAATTAGAAAAATCCATATCATTAAGATGACCATACTGCCCAAAGCAATCTAAAGATTTGACATAATTTCTATTGAATTGCCAACATAATTTTCACAGAATTAGAAAAAAATTCTAAAATTCATATTAGACCAAAACAAATCCTGAACAGCCAAAGCAATTCAAGGAAGAAAAAAAAGTTCAAGGTATCACATTACCTGACTTCAAATTATACCACAAGGCTGTAGTAGCCAAAACAGTACTGGCATAAAAACAGAAACATGTATCAGTGGAACAGACTAGAGAACCAGAAATAAAGCCACATACGTACAACCAACTGGTCTTGGACAAAGTAAACAAAAATATATGCTGGAGAAAGGACACCTTATTCAATAAATGATGCTGGGATAATTGGATAGCCACATACAGAAGAATGAAATTGGACTTGTACTTCTCACCATACACAAAATAATAATTCAAGATGGATTAAAGACCTAAAAGTAACACATGAAACTATAAAGACCATAGAAGAAAACCTAGGAAAAAAGTCATCTGGATATTGGCCTAAGCAAATAATTTATTCAAAAGGAAACACAACCAAAAAAAAAAAATAGACAGATGGGACTTAATTAAGCTAAAAAGCTTCTGCAGAGCAAAAGAAAAGAAATAATCAACAGAACAAACAACCTACAGATGAGGACAAATATTTGCAAACTAAGCATCCGACAAAGGGCTAATATCCAGGATCTACAAAGAACTCAAGCAACTCAGCAAAAAACCCAAATAACTCCACGCAAATGTGGGCAAAATACATTAACAGACATTTTTCAAAGAAAGATAAACAGCCAACAAACATATGAAAAAATGCTGAACATTACTAATCATCAGGGAAATGCAAATTAAAACCATAATGAGATATCATCTTACACCAGTCAGGCCATTATTAAAGGTCAAAAAACAATAGATGTTAGCAAGAATGTGGAGAAAACAAAACTCTTATATGCTGTTGGTGGAAATGGAAATTACTACAACCTTAATGGAAAACAGTATAGAAATTTCTCAAATAACTAAAAATAGAACTACCATTTGACCCAACAATTACACTACTGGCATCTACCCAAAGAGAAAGAAATTACTACACCAAAAAGATACCTGCATGCATATATTTATTGCAGCACTATTCACAATAGCAAAGTCATGAAATCAGACCAAGTGTCAATCAGCGGTTGACTGGATAAAGAAAATGTGTTACATCAAGGAATACTATTCAGTCATGAATAAGAATGAAATCAGGTCTTTTGCAGCAACATGTTTGGACATGGTGGCCATGATCTTAACTGAATAACTCAGAAACAGTGAGTCAAATGCTGCATGTTCTCACTTATAAGTGGAAGCTAAACAATGGGTGCAAATGGACCTACAGGGTGGAATAATAGACCTTGGAGACTCAGAAAGGTGGGACATTGGAAAATTACCTACTGGGTACAAAGTTGACTATTTGAGTTACGGATACACTGAAAGCCCAGACTTCACCACTACACAATAGATGCATGTAAGAAATCTGTGCTTATATCCCGATATATATAAAAATAAGAAATTAAAAGGTCAGGCGTGGTGGCTCATACCTGTAATCCCAGCACTTTGGGAGGCGGAGGCGGGAGGATCACTTGAGGTCAGGAGTTCAAGACCAGCCATGGTGAAACCCTGCCTCTACTAAAAATATGAAAAAATTAGCCAGGCCTGGTAGCGCGTGCCTGTAGTCCCAGCTACTTGAGAGGCTGAGGCAGGAGAATTGCTTGAACCTGGGAGGTGGAGGCTGCAGTGAGCCGAGATCGTGCCACTGCACTCTAGCCTGGGTGACAGAAAGACTGTGTCTCAAAAAAATAAATAAAATAAAATAAATAAAACATAGGTAAATTAAAACAAATGAGAAGTGTTGAAAACATAACAATAAGTGGACACTCCATGTAAGTGAAGCCTTAAAAAAAATAAATGAAAGGAAGAAAGAATCTCAATACTATTATCAGATAAGAAAAAGTAAACAAGTACATACAAGTACATTTTATAATGATAAGCTATTTAGTATATAGCACAAGTATGTTGAACATGAGTCTTTAAGTACCAAGTTACAAAAACATCACAATACTTGAGGCAATGTCTACAGGATATAAATAAAAACAGAAATAAACAGAAAAAGCACTGGCTATGAAAGAGAAATAACACAATGATAGTGCATAGCAGACAATATAACTTTTTCTATGTGTCCACGAAAAATTTATAAAAACTGACCATATTAGGGAACAGAAAATTATTAAAATGAGAACTACAGAACAAATTATCTAAGTAATATAAAATTTGAATACAATTTTTAAATGCAACAAAATATTTTGAACCATTAATTTTAAAAATTGATATTTATCTTAGGTTAATAAAAAACAAGAATGTTAAACCTCAGATTCCAAAATATCACGAAAATAAAAATGACAACACTAGAATATGACTAAAGCTGTGTGGGGAGGCAAATTTTTATTAGACATTCACATTATTGAATAAGAATGTGAAAAAGTAAATGAACTAAATATCCAGCTCAATAAGAAAAAAAACAAAAAATAAATATAAGAAAAGGAGAAGGAAAAATCTAATTAAGATTAGGAGTACATAATAAATTAGATTTAAAAAAGTAAAAAGAATAAATCAATCCCAGAGTTGGCTCTATTTTTATTTATTTATTTTGCAAAGACAGAGTTTTGCTCTGTCACTCAGGCTAGAGTGCAGTGGTGCAATCATAGCTTACTGCAGCCTTGACCTCCTGGATTCAAGAGGTAATCCTGTCTCAGCCTCCCAAGTAGCTGGGACTACAGGGCATGCCACCACATCTGGCTAATTTTTTTTATTTTTATTTTTTTAGAGACAGGATATTGCTATGTTGCCCAAGCTGGTCTTGAACTTCTCCTACCTTGGCCTCTCAAAGCCCTGGGATTACAAGTGTGAGCCACCATGCCCAGCTTGGTTCTATCTTTAGAACCAGATCAACTACCGACAAATCTAACTTGGAAAGAAAATCTACCATACAAATATAACACACACGTATATATTCAGCAGTACGCATAAAAAAACAGCGACTAAACATAGATGATGTAGATGAAGTCTTTACTTATTGAAATGGACTCAAAAGAGATAGAGATCTAAGTAGCATTTCTCAATCCTGGCTGCACATTAGAATTATGGAAGTAGGAGGAGGTTGGTTTAAAAATAAAAGCTTAACCAAACTAAACTAATGTACGCACATACCCCCAGATATTCTAATTTAACTGTTTATGTTGAGCTTCAGCATAAGGATTTTCGAAAGAAATCTCTAAGTGACTGCAATATGCCCCAAAACTTAAGATGATTTCTATAAGAAATTTCTTAAAGAAATTAAGAAAGCTGTCTAAGAGCTTTATATCCTGAAAAGCACCAGGCCCACTGATACAAATTCCTTTCACATTATTAAAGAAAAGGTTATGCTGATGCCATTTTAAATGTTTCATTGCAAAAGAAAAACATCCAAAATCATTGTTTGTGAGGCCAGCATAATAATCATACCAAATCATAGAAGGTCTGCCTAAAAACTGAAGAAATAAAACTTGGTGCAGTCTCACATCCTATCAAAGAATTGAGCAGAACATTATAAGAAAAATATGCTACAGTGAAGAAAAGTTTGTACCAAGATGCAAGAATAGATTCTCAATAGGAAATTTATTAAAAGAACTCACCATATTGAAAGTTCAAGAAAAAGTCATAAATATCTCAACAGACATCAAGATGGCATTTAATGAGTTGATGGCCATGCACAATTTAAAATCAAATTAATCATTTTACTATGCAGCCATAAAAAATGATGAGTTCATGTCCTTTGCAGGGACACGGATGAAATTGGAAATCATCATTCTCAGCAAACTCTCGCAAGAACAAAAAACCAAACACCGCATATTCTCACTCATAGGTGGGAATTGAACAATGAGAACACATGGACACAGGAAGGGGAACATCACACTCTGGGGAGTGTTGTGGGGTGGGGGGAGGAGGGAGGGATAGCATTGGGAGATATACCTAATGCTAGATGACGAGTTAGTGGGTGCAGCACACCAGCATGGCACATGTATACATATGTAACTAACCTGCACATTGTGCACATGTACCCTAAAACTTAAACTATAATAATAATAAAAAAAGAAAAAAAAACAATAACAATTACTTTAAGCATAAAAAAATAAAGTTTTGTTTAAAATTTAAAAAAAAATTAATCATTTTATTTCAATAGAGATAGGTGAACACTTGCTCAACATGTTAAAAATATTATACGTATTAAACCAAAGCCAGCCTTATGCTTAATTGTGAAATACCAGAAATATTTACATTAAAGATACAAACTAGGTGAGGATTTCATTTAACACTACCGGTAAATGGTGGGGCTCCAATGTGAACACAGATCTGTTCTGTCTATTGTGGATAATGATTTCCAAGAATAATCAAATCAATACATCAATCAATTCATCAATGATACTATTTTGTGAAAAGATAAATTAAAAACCAGTATTATATGTCTTTGTAACAAAACCCCAAAACCATGAAAACTTAGATTTGCATATTTATCTCATATCGATGTGTTTTTATATACACAGAAAAAAGTCTGAAAAATCACACACAAAGTTTTTACCATGATGAGAGAGAGGGGGAGCATTGCAAGGGAATATTAATTACTTTTTATTGTTTATAAAGTGTTTATATATTCTTTGAGGTCCCCCCACTTCCTGTCCCCAAGGGACGTGTATTAGTTTCATAATCAGGAAAAATGACAAATTTCCAATATAGACAAAAAATTAAATGAGTCACATAGAAATATTAAGTCAATTATTACTTATGAAAATATTCCTATGGCACAAGTAGAAGCATGATTCCCCCACCAGTAAAGCCAAGAAAAATAATCTAAGGAGATGTTTTAATACTATTTAAAAATTCAAATAGTGGATACTTCTTTTGCAGACTCCTTTGAATAAAACAATACTTTCATCGAAATCTGTGTTCTCTTACGTTGATACGTTGATGAGTGTTTGAGAGATTATTTAAACGTACTTTTCCCGGGAGAAAACCAAAGGCAAACTGTTGCCGTCCTGGCCCCCAGTCATCCCCTTCTGACCCCCTCCAGCCCAACTTCTGGTCTTCCTAACTCTTCCAGGAATACAGAAGCTGCTAGCTGGCAGGCCGAGGTTGAATTTGGCTCACAGTTGTATTTTGTTTGTCCTGCTGTAAATTACTGGTGTTAGTTGCCAATATTGGAGATCTGGGAAACTCCACAAGAAAATATCCAGTCTTCTTAAAAATCTGGAGACTCTGGTAGGGCTGACCCATAGTCTTGCCTGGGAATGGTCAGAGCCCCGGGCAAGTGCTGCTGGCTGCTTTACAGGAGGCCTCCAGCTCCTGGTGTCCTTGGTCCCCTGAAGGACTGCACCCTAGGGGAATGGATTTGTGCCTTACAAATCGTTACAAACCTTACAAACCTTTCAAAGCCTGCATCTAGCCCTCATCTGAAGTCATTAACCATTGACAAAGATGGATTGTGTCATCCTCTTCGTGGAAATTTTTCATTTTATGAGAAAGCAAACCTATAAAAACATTTCTGCTCACATTTCAGGTACTAACCTGTCAAGAGATATACTGTTTTACCTGAAACAACACAAATCCCATAGTGGATGTGATCTTTTAAACAGTCACCTTTAGAAAATTCTGAGAAAGTAAAGCTTGCTTTTAAATCAACTTGGGTTATAAGGCTTTTTCAATTAGAAAAACAGTCTTCAGTAGTTTTTGGAGCCTTCTAGTCAACTCAGAACACCGTGCAATGCTGTCACCTTGTGGCTAAGTCCGTGAAATAGCCCCAGCACCATTTCATGAAATCATGTTGCCATCTTGTGGGCTATTCTAAGACAGCATGACATGTACTAAAGAGCTCAAAGGCCCGGAACTTAACTTGACTGTGGAAATATCCACCAAACGGTTCACACGTGACACTAACAGTGGCTAATTATCTGTGGATAGCTGCAACATTACCAGTTCAATGTCTATGACGCCATAGAATCTTGGTGCTACAAGCAAATGCAGATTTGTACCCAAGAGAGTTGAGAACCAGTTATCTTCGAGAATAAGAGAACGCAATCATGCATCTGAAATGGTTTGGATTAATGATTCTCAAATGTTTTCTGCTGGCTGCTTCAGAATCAACGGAGGTGCTTGTCAGAAACCTATGTCTTGGATTCCAGCTCAGAAACTCTGATTAAGTGTGTCTCGGGATGATCTCCAATATCTGTATTTTTAAGAACCCATTTGGTGACTTGGTGAGCACTCTGATTCATGAACCTGGGTAATATGCCAGCTAGTGGCACTAGATTATATTTATTTGTGTGTTCAAAATTTGCTGAGTGTTTAGGTGCAGTGTGCTGAGTTAGCTTTGATTTCAAATTAAAGAGCCCTCATTGCTTCAAGATGTGCACTCTTAAATGAGGAGATACAAGCATGCAATTAAAGTAAGAAAGGCAATTTAGATTATGTGAGAGTGTCCAAAGGGTAGCAGAAGAGGGATCCCCACAAGTTTTCTCCAGTGAGAACACAGTGGCTTTCAAGAAACGTACAGTTGACCCTTGACAACACGGGTTTGAATTACATGGATCCACTTACCGGTGCATTTTTTTTTTCACCTCTGCCACTCCTGAGACAATAAAACCAACCCCTCCTCTTCTTCCTTCTCCTCAGCCTACTCCATATGAAAATGAAGAGGATAATTTTTATAATGATCTACATCCACTTCCACTTAATGAACAACAAATATATTTTCTCTTCCTTATGATTGTCTTAATAACATTTTTTTCTCTAACATACTTTATTGTAAGAATACAGTATGTAACACATACACAAAATATTTGTTAATCAACTGTATGTTATTGGTAAGGCTTTTGGTCAACAGCAGACTATTAGTATTTACATTTTTGAGGAATCAAAAATTATATGCAGATTTTCAGCTGCAAGGGGTTTGGTACCTCTAAACCCCTGCATCGTTCAAGAGTCAACTATGTATAAAGAAAGATCCAGGTACTTGCAAGGCAGACATGTGGGAGTGGAAGGCAAATATCATTCTAAGTAAAGAAAATAAATGCAAAATGGTACCAAGGCATGCAGGAGCATGCCATTTCTGAGAATCTATAAGGACTACTATGTTTTTGGCAAACAATAATGGAAACGACCCAAAGGAGCAAGGAACCACATCCATAGGCTTGTAGACCTTGCCAAAAAGTGGACATTTCATCATGTAAAGGAGCCACAGGGCATTTGCACAGAGAGAGACAATATCCAACTTGTGTTTACAATGAGTACAAACATACCTTGTTCTATTGGACATCGCTTTATTTTGCTTTGCAGATATTGTGTGTATGTGTGTGTTTGTTTTACAAATTAAAGGTTTGTTGGAACCCTGTATTGAGAAAGTTCATTGGCACCATTTTCTAACAGCATTTGCCCACTTCATGTCTTTGTGTCACGTTTTGGCAATTCTCACAATATTTCAACCTACTTCATTATAATTGTATCCATTATGGTGATCTATGATCACTGACTTTTGATGTTACTATTGCAGTTGTTTTGAGATGCCACAAGCCATGCCCATATAAGACAGCAAAGGTGATTGATGAATGGTGTGCATATTATGATGGGGGTTGTTGCCCCCTCTGTCTCCTTCTCCCCAGGCCTCCTACTTCCTTGAGACATAACAATATTGGAATTAGGTCAATTAAGTGTTTGAGGGAAAGGAAGAGTACTACATCTCTCACTATTTTCTTTTTAAGTTCTGGGGTACATGTGCAGGATGCGCAGGTTTGTTACATAGGTAAACGTGTTCCATGGTGGTTTGCTGCACCCATCAACCCATCACCTATGTATTAAGCCGGGCATCCATTAGCTCTTTTTCTAATGCCATCCCCACCCCCTGCCCTCCCCTGACAGCCCCCAGTAAGTGTTGTTCCCCTCTCTGTGTCCATGTGTTCTCATTGCTCAGCTCCCTCTTATAAGTGAGAACATGTTGTGTTTGGTTTTCTGTTCCTGTGTTAGTTTGCTGAGGATAACAGCTTCCAGCTTCATCCATGTCCCAGTAAAGGACATGATCTTGTTCCTTTTCATGGCTGCATATTATTCCATGAATTGATTAAGCTATCTAAGGAAGGCATGTCAAAAGCAGAGATAGGCCAAAGGCTAGGTCTCTTGTATCTGTTAGCCAAGTTGTGAATGCAAAGGAAAAGTTATTGGAGGAAATGAATAGTTCTATTCCAGTGAACACATGAATGATAAAAAAGAAAACAGCCTTATTGCCGATATGGAAAACAAGCAGCCAGAGAAGTAAGAAGAAAACAGGATAGATGAAGTGGGAAGAGGACTTTAGAGAAGCAGGGGTTGCCAACAGCATCAAATGTTTCATAGTAGTCTACTCAGATGAGGAAGTGTTTGTAAGATTGCAGAGGTAACACCATGATTTAGCAAAAGCAGTTGTTAGTGGTGTTACTGGAAAAGGGTCCCAATCTAGACGGCAAGAGAGAGTTCTTGGACCTTGCTCATGAAAGAATTCCATAAGTTCATAAAGTGAAAGCAAGTTTATTAGGAAACTAAAGAAATAAAAGAATGGCTACTCTATAAACAGAGCAGCTCTGAAGGCTGCTGGCTGGCTATTTTTATGATTATTTATTGATTGTATGCTAAACAAGGGGTGGCTTATTCATGAGTTTTCCCAGAAAGGGATGGGCAATTTCTGGAACTGAGGGCTCCTCCCCTTTTAAGACCATTTAGGGTTAGGTCCAAACATTGCCATGGCCTTTGTAAGCTGTCTTGGCACTGGTGGGAGTGTCTTTTAGCATGCTAATGCATTATAATTAGCATATAATGAGCAGCGAGGATAACCAGAGGTCACTTTCATCACCATCTTTGCTTTGGTGGGCTTTGGCTGGTTTCTTTACTGCAAACTGTTTTATTAGCAAGGTCTGATAAAAGTGACCTATATCTTGTGTTGACCTCCTATGTCATTGTGTGACTAAGACTGCCTAACTACCTGGGAATGCATCCCAGTAGGTCTCAGCCTCATTTTACCCAGCCCCTATTCAAGATGGAGTCACTCCTGGGCGACAGAGCGAGACTCTGCCTCAAAAAAAAAAAAAAAAAAAAAAAAAAGATGGAGTCACTCTGGTTCAAATGCCTCTGACGGTGGCAGAATAAATAAGATAAAGAAATTGGGTACCAAACTAAGACTTCCAGAACACAAAAGCCAACAGCCAATATTTAGTTTTTAGATCCTCGCTCCAGTATTGGACCCTATTGTCTACTCCCTCCTTCATGGAAAAGAGATGAAAAGTTCAGAAAGGCAAATGAGGCAAAAAGAGAAGAGGCAAAGAGGAAAACCAGTGCAGAATAGTTTATGAAAAGGGCATAAAGTTAAAGGTTTCATGGATTGAGCATTTTGTATGTGTGTGTGAAATACACACTGGAAGTACAACTGTTTACAACTGTGTGCTTAGGGTGGGTGGGAAGAAGAGATGAAAGTTTGAAGAGAGCAACTGAAGGGCTCTGAAAGGGAATACGACAAGGGTTGTGGATTTTTAGGGTATTGAAACAGCCTTTACAAAAGTTATATCAGTGAGAAAATTATAACTGTAAGCTAAGCTAACCCACCCTCCATCTTGCCTTTTCCTTAACTCTTCCTGGGCTACAGGGCCAACGTAACTTTGGAAGACATTTAGGCTTCATTTTAAATGATAATAGGCCTTGCCCAAAACTTGACTGCTTTTGTAAAACTAATAGGAGGCCTCCAGGCTGAGGGAAGGAGAGGAGCCTGGGTCCTGCTAAAGTGCAGAAATTATTCAGAGGTTATAAGATATACAACTTCCTTCAATTACTCCTGCAAATAACACCGCTATTGTAGACTGGCCTTTTGAGATCTCTTTCCAGGTTTTTTTGCATGTCTGACCCCTACGACTCCACCTGGACCCAATGGCTGCATCTGGACCGACAACCCCACTCCTGTGGCCTCACCCAGAAGCAATTCAGCCTGCAGTAGGACAGCATCAACCCCCTATGATTCCATCTCTGCCCCAATCAATCAGCAGTAAGCACCTGTTACCTGGCCATTCCCACCCCTTCTCCCAAACTGCCGTTAAAAAACTCCTAACCTACAAGCTTTGAACAACACGATTTGAGTACGAACTCTATCTCCCATGTGGCGTGGATGGCCTTTTGTCTACTAAACTCTTTCTCCACTATAATGTCATGGTCTTTCTTTATTCAGTGGACAGGAAGAACCCCCTGGGCAGTTACAGTATCAATCTGCACCAAGTTAATTTGCATAGTAGTGTTAAAAAACCCAAGCATTTTTTCTAGAAGAGGTAGGCTATTAACAAAATGGGTACTGAGCAATTAAGAGAATCCTGCTCAGTACTATGATCTTGGTCTTCATCCAGGTATAAAGAATCTCCGTGACATTGGCTATCTCTTGAACTTCATTTCATTATCTGTAAATTGAACCAAAAGCTTCCTCGGCTCCTTGTCAGCTCTAGCAAGCCTATATCTATAACTTGCTCAAAATCACACAGCCATCTCAAGCTGTCTTCCCTCTCCCCCAGATAATTACTGTAGTTATTAATAGGTATATAGTACCCTAATTAATTTGACAACGCTTTGAGGGAGGTACTATTATGATCCCACTTTATAGATAAGGAAAGCAAGGCTCATAAAGGTTATGAAAATTGCTCAAGTACACACAACTAGAAAGTAGTAGAGCAAGGTTTTAAACCCAAGATAGTATGACTCCCAAGTATAGGTTTTTAACCATTTGTCTACACTACTTTCCTCTAGAAATGATGAAAGATGCCAAATAAAATGTTCAGAAGATCCTTTAAGAATTTGAGAATTTCATTCAGTTTGGAAATTGTTTCTCCAACAAATCCCACACTTCAAGTCTTGGTTTTAAAGCAGATCCAAGCTGAGGTCCCCAAATTTCTTAAAAATTAAGCCAGAAAAATTTAATGAATGGTTTTGTGCTTTTTCTAAGTTGACACAAACCTCCAGGGACCTATCAGCATATTTGAACTCCTGTAGTTGGAAATATAATAAAGAACGAACATCTGCATCTGTTACTAGTTAAAATCTTTCCTGTTATATCTACTTCCTGGAATGTGGCTGCAATTTCCTAAATGAGTCAGCTGAGTTGTATAATTTTTAGTTTCTTAGTAGATTCTCCTTCTCTGCCTCACTCCAAATCATGCTGGAGTGAGGTGTGATCAAGGAAAAATACAGGCATTCGAAAAGACCCCTTGAGATCATTCATGATAAAACCAGTAGCCCTCAAGCAGAAAGCTTTCCAAGTCCTCCAGAACCTAGCATGACATTGGCCAAATAACCATTTGTCCTAACCAAGTAGTATGCAAATGGAATTATAAGAGCTTGACTGGTCCCTCTGGGACCTTAACCGCTCCATCTTTGCCTATAGAGAGTTGTTGTGTCCTTTTCAGTACATCTCAAATGCTATCTTCTATGTGAAGTCTTTGCAGGTACTCTGAAACAATTGAATCTCCTGTTGAGCCCCTGTATCACTTACTTGTAAACATCCATTATGATGCTTATCGCTATTTGTGTCTGTGTCTTCTTTCAATTTATGAATAGGGTTTCATTTTCAAGAAGCATAAGGCAGGTTGGGACATTATCAGTCTGCAGGCCAGCTGCCAACTTGCCACCTGAGTCTACCTGCCACCTCTGCACATTGAGCTAGGTCAGCACATTCTAGACTCTGGTTCTTAGCCTCACAGGCCCAGGAAATCAATTTTCTAAGTACTCCAGACCATATAGTTCTTAAGGATGCTTTCTGATGATAGCCAATTCCACCAAGTTTTAAAAGGTGAGCAGAATGGCAAGTTATGAACAAATTATACACTGGCATGCTCAGACACTAGTATGGTCAGAAGTCTGATTGAATCAGGGTAGAGGTGGGAATTACTAGGTAAATTAACAAAATGTATTACTAGCATCAGCATAGGCTTCTCAAATGGATCCACTTCTACTGTAGGGCCTTATCTATTAGAGGCAGAGAAGACCCTTCTATGGGAAGAGTAAGGAAGTCAGTGTTATTGAATTTCCTCGTCTGTGCTGGCCATCTTTCTTCTGTCCATGTGTTCTTTCTCCCAACAGAAGATGATACAGTGGATCAGGGCATTGTTTTCTATATTATCACCTGTCTCCTTTGCTAACGTGTCATACTGATTCAGTGTCAAATGTTCTCAAACTGTTTGCCCCTATGGTCCTTAATGATCTCTTGGTTTCCTCCCACAGCTTGTGTGACTCCCATCCATTGTGTGAGGATTTTACTAGTGTGACTCTCAGAGGACCCATAAGGTAAGGTCTCCACATTGTAGGTTTTCCTAAAAGCAAACAGGGTCTTAGTTCTTTTTGGGTTCATACCACAGTGCCTAGCTCAGAGTAAGCTCTCAAATATTCGAATTGACTTTAATTTGCCCATTCAGCTTTTGTATTTCATTCATGAAGCAACCTTGGCAGAAATTGCATGATATTGCAGAATGTTGGTGCCACTACTAAACTGGTACTATAGTAAATGATACATGTAACTCATCATTTAGTTTGCTGTCTTCAAACGAAACGACTGCTGATTTTTTTCAAAAGGAGGAAAAAAATTGCTGTGGTCACACTGGGCGAGTGATGCTGTTATTGAATAATTCTAAGAGAGTGGTTTTCAAAGTATGGTTCCCCAGAACAGCAGCATTCATTTCACCTGGGAACCAGTTAGAAGTGCAAAATCCTAAGTCCCTTTTCAGACTTAATAAATCAGGGTCTCTGGGAGCAGGGGGTCAGAAATCTATGGTTTAACAAGCCCTCCGGGTGATGCAGATACACACTCAAGTTGGAGAGCCACTGCCCTAATTTGTTCAGCACCTCACACTTGATTTCGATGGCTGTCACCTGCAGATAAGTAGGCACTTTAAATCTAAAGCCAACTGAGCCCTCTCACATGTCAGATGATAAGCAAACTTTATCAAGGCAGTCCCTATGATATGCCAGTCAGTTGACATGTATTTAGTACAATGCTGCATGCGAGAGTCACGTTAAATCAAAACAACATTTGGTTGATCCTGCAAATAAAGACAGCCCTGGTTATCACATACTGGGAAGTATCCTCAGCCAAAACAGCATTTGAATGATTAAGTCATTAAGAGCAAACCTGTTTGCGAGTTATAAATCCTGGTTTTAAAAACATCAGAAAAAAGAAATGATGGCAAAAGTGTCACCGATGCTTCATAATGAGGTTAAGCATCCCCGGGTTAGAGATGAGAATCCATTTGTGGTTGGGCCTGGGAGGGACAATTAAGGACACATATTCTGGGTATCAGACTTTTACTAGCCTTGCTAAATCACAGCTCGTCCCAGTAGTGAGGGGATGGTGGAAGATCTGCAAACCACACCTGTGAGAAATGAGGAGAAGAGTGAATCACTCGGGCTCATATGGGCAATGCAGAAAGAACAGGAACTGAGGATTCTAGTCATGTCCTTGCAATGCTTCTCAGATGCCTTCTGCTTCTTTTTTTTTTTTTTTTTTTTTTTTTGAGCTGTCGCTCAGTCTGGAGTACAAAGGCACGATCTTGGCTCACTGCAACCTCCACCTCTTGGGTTCAAGCAATTTCCCTGCCTCAGCCTCTCAAGTAGTTGGGATTACAGGCACGTGCCACCACACCTGACTAATTTTTGTATATTTAGTAGAGACGGGGTTTCGCCATGTTGTCCAGGCTGGTCTCAAATTCCAGACCTCAGGTGATCCTCCTGCCTTGGCCTCCCAAAGTGCTGGGATTACAGGTGTGAGCCACCGCGCCCAGTCTCTGCTGCTTCTTTGGATGACATTTCATAGCCTTCTGGGGTGATAAGTAGCAAAAAAAATCTTCTGGGCCAAATGCAGCACAGAAAACATTTTGATGAATGTGCAATTACTATTTGTCCAGAACAATCCTGTTTCATTTTATTTTTTATTTTAGATTGAAGGGGTGTATGTGCAGGTTTGTTACATGGACATAATGCATAATGATGAGATTTGGGCTTGGTGTGTACCCATCACCCAAATAGTTCACATGTACACAGCAGGTATTTTCTTTCGAGAAGGAGTCTCACTCTGTCACTCAGGCTGGAGTGCAGTGACTTGATCTCAGCTCACTGCAACCTCTGCCTCCCAGGTTCAAGCAATTCACCTGCCTCAGCCTCCCGAGCAGCTGGGACTATACGCACGCGCCACCACGCCTGGCGGGTAAGTTTTTTAACCCTCATACCCACCCCATACTCCGACTTTTGGAGTCCCTGGTATCTATTACTTTGACCTTTATGTTCATGTGTACCCATTATTAGCTCCCACATAAGAGGAAGAACATGCTGTATTTGATTTTCTGTTTTCTGTATTATTCTAATTAGGATAATGACCTCCAGTTCCATCTGGGTTGTTGCAAAGGACATGATTTCATTCATTTTTATGACTGAGTAGTATTCCATAGTGTATATATACCACGTTTTCTGTATCCAAGCAATCATTGACAGACACAGTTTGATCCATGACTTTGCTATTGTGGATAGTGCTGCAATAAACATATGAGAGCAGGTAATTTTTTTTTTTAATAAGACGGAGTTTTGCTCTTGTTGCCCAGGCTGGAGTGCAATGTCGCGATCTCAGCTCACGGCAACCTCCACCTCCCAGGTTCAAGCAATTCTCCTGACTCAGCCTCCCGAGTAGCTGGGATTACAGGCATGCACCACCCTGCCTGGCTACTTTTGTGTTTTTAGTAGACATTACTGTTTATGTTAACATGTTTATTTATACAACTTTTCTCCATGTTGGTCAGGCTGGTCTCGAACTCCCGACCTCAGGTGATCCACCTGCCTTGGCCTCCCAAAGTGCTGGGAATACAGGCGTGAGCCACCGCACCCGGCCGGTGAGTTTTTAATGTAATATTTTTTTTCCCTTTAGATAGATGCCCAGTAGTGGGATTGCTGGGTCGAATGGTAGTTCTATTTTTAGTTCTTTGAGAAATCTCCATACTCTTTTCCATTAAGGTTGTACTAATTTCCCTTCCTACAAACAGCGTATAAGTGTTCCCTTTTCTCTGCATCCTTGCCAACATCTATTTTTTGACTTTTTAATAATAGCCATCTGATTTATGTATGACGATTATCTCATTGTGGTTTTAATTTACAATATCCAGATGATTAGTGAGGTTGAACATTTTTTTATACTTATTTTGGCCACTTGTATATTTTGAGAAATTGTTCATGTCCTTTACCCACCTGTTAATTTATTTTTTCCTGTTGTTTCAGTTCCTTGTAGATCCTGGATATTAGTCCTTTATTGGAGGCATAATTTGCAAACATTTTTTCCCATTCTGTTCATTGTCTGTTTACTGTGTTGATTATTTATTTTGCTGTGCAGAAGATTTTAGTTTAATTAAGCCCCATATGTCTGTTTGGGGTTTTAATTTTGAGGTCTTAGTTATAAATTCTTTACCTATGTCAATGTCCAGAAGAGTTTTTCCTAAGTTTTCTTGTAGGACCTTTATACATTAAGGTCTTACATTTGAGTCTTTAATTCACCTTGAGTTAATTTTTGTAAATGGTGAGAAATAGGGATCCAATTTCATGTTTCTGCATATGGCCAGCCAATTTTCCCAGCCCTGTTTATTGAACAGGGTGTCCTTTTCCCTTGGTGTTTTTTTTTTGGCAACTTTGTTGAAGATCAGCTGGTTATGGGTGTGTGGCTTTATTTCTGGGTGCTCTACTCCGTTCCATTGGTTTATGTGTCTTTTTTTTATATCAGTATAATGCTTTTTGTTTTTTGATAACTTTATTTTTAGCCTTGTAATATAATTTGAAGTCAGATAATGCGATGCCTCCAGCTTTGTTCTTTTTACTTAAAATTGCTTCAGCTATTCAGTGTCCTTTTTGGTTCCATATGAATTTAGGATTGCTTTTTTCTAATTCTGCAAATAATTATGTTGGTGATTTCATAGAAATTGTGTTGAATCTATAGACTGCTATGGGCAGTGTGGTCATTTTAACGATACTGATCTTCCAATTCATGAGCATGGGATGTTTTTCCATTTGTTTGTGTCAGCTATGATTTCTTTTTTCAGTGTTTTGTAGTTCTCCTGGTAGAGATCTTCCATCTCCTTGGTTAAATATATTCCTAGGTATGTTTTGTTCGTGTGTGTGTGTGTGTGTGTGTGTGTGTGTGTTTGGCTATTGTAATGGGATTGAGCTTTTGATTTGGTTCTCAGCTTGAATGTTATTGGTGTATAGAAATGCTACTGATTTTTGTATATAAATTTTTTATCCTGAAATTTTATGAAGTTGTTTATCAAGTCTAGGAATATTTTGGAGAAGTCTTTTGAATTTTCTAGGTATATGAACATGTAATCAGTGTATACACATAATTTGACTTCCTCTTTTTCAATTTGGATGTCTTTTATTTCTCTCTCTTGCCTGAATGCTCTGGCTAAGACTTCTGGTAATATGCTGAATTGGGGTTGTGAGAGCGGACATCTTTGTCTCATTCAAGTTCATAGTGGAGAATGCTTTCAACTTTTCTCTATTCGGTTGATAATGGCTGTGGATTTTCCATATATGGCTCTTATTATTTTGAGTTGTATTCCTTTGATGCCTAGTTTGTTCCTGGTTCAATTTTGGGAGGTCTATTTTCAGGAATGTATCCATTTTCTCTAGGTTTTCTAGTTTGTGGATGTAGGGATGTTCATTATGAACTCTGATTATCTTTTGCATTTCTAAGGTATCAATTTTAATATCACCTTTATCATTTCTGATCATGCTTATTTGAATCATCTCTCCTTTTTTCTTAAACTGGCTAGTGTTTTATCAGTTTTGTTTGTCTTTGTAAAGAACCAGCTTTTTGTTTTGTTGATACTTTGTATCATCGTTTTTTGTTGTTGTTGTTGTTCATAATCCCCTTTAGTTCTGTCCTGATCTTTGTTATTTCTTTTCTTCTGCTAGCTTTGGGTTTGGTTTGTTCTTGTTTTTCTAGGTCCTTGAAGTGTAATGTTAGCTTCTTAATTTGATAACTTTATTTTTTGATGTAGGCATTTAACACTATAAACATTTCTCTTAACACTGCTATTGCTATATCTGAGATGTTTTTGGTATGTTTTGTCTCTATTTTCATTTGTTTCAAAAATTTTTTGATTTCTGTCTTAATTTCATTTGTTACCCAAAAGTCATTCAGGACCAAGATGTTTAGTTTCCATGGACTTCTGTAGTTTTGAGAGTTCCTCTTGGTATTAATTTCTAATTTTATTCCACGGTCAGAGAAGATGTTTGACATAATTTTAATTTTTTAAATTTGTAGATATTTGTTTTATGGCCAAGCATGTGGTCTTTTTTGAGAATGTTCTTTTCGCAGAGGAGAAAAATGTATATGTTGTGAGTTTTGAATGGAATGTTCTGTACATGTCTATTAGGTCTATTTGTTCTAAAGTCTAGTTACAGTCCAGAGTTTCTTTGTTGGCTTTCTGTGTTATCAGTGGGGTGTTGAGGTCCCCTACTATTGTTGCATTGCTGTCAGTCTATTTTCTTAGGTCTTGTAGCATTTGTTTTATGAATCTTCGTGCTCTAGTGTTAGGCACATATATATTTAGGATAGTTAAATCTTTTTGTTGCATTGAACCCTTTATCATTATATAATGCCCTTCTTTATCCTTTTTTTAAACTATTGTTGATTTAAAGTCTGGCTTATCTGATATAAGAATGGCTACTCCTGCTTGCTTTTGTTTTCCATTTGCATGATACATATTTTTCCATCCCTTTATTTGAGCTGGTACATGTCTTTAGCCAATAGGTGGTTCTCTTGTAAGCAGAAGATGATTGGCTCTTGTTTTTTTATTATTCAATTGGCCAGTCTATATCTTTTATGTGGAGCATTTAGGCCTTTGATGTTCCATGTTAATATTGATGTGTGAGGTTTTGTTCCTATCATAGTCTTGTTAGCTGGTTGTCTTGAAGTCTCAGTTGTGTATTTGAGACTTCAAGGCAACTAGCTAACAAGGCTTTATAGGATGTGTATGCTTTCTACTTATGTGTGCTTTTACGATGTTGAGTATCATCTTTTCATGTGCATGTATAGGACTACTTTGAGCATTTCTTGTAGGTCTGGTCTAGTGGCAACGAATTCCTTTAGCATTTGCTTCTCTGGGACTTACTTTATTTCTCCTTTGTTTATGAAGCTTTGTTTGACAGGATATAAAATTCTTGGCTTAGACTTTTTTCTTAAAGGAGGCTAAAAGTTGGCCCCTAATCTCTTCTAGCTTGTAGGGTTTCTGAGAAGTCCACTGTTAGCCTGATGAGATTTCCGTTATAGGTGATTTGATGCTTCTCTCTAACTGCTTTTAAGATTTGCCCCTTCATATTAACTTTGGATAGTCTGGTGACTATATATTTTGATGATGTTTGTTTTGCATAGCATTTTCTAGCTGTTCTCTGAATTCCTTGTATCTGGATGTCTATGTCTCTAAAAAGATTGGGGACAGTTTCCTGAATTATTCCCTCAAATATATTTTCCGAACTTCTTACTTTTTCTTTTTCTTCCTAAGAATGCCTATAGGTCATAGGTTTTGTTGCTTTACATAATCCCATATTTCTCAAAGGCTTTGTTCATTTTCCAAAAATTTCTTCTTTATTTTTATCTGACTTTGTTAATTTGAAATACTAGTCTTTGAGCTCTGAAATTCTTTCTTCTTCTTGGTCTTGTCTCTTGTTACAACTTTCAACTGTGTTTTGAAGTTCTTTTAGTCAATATTTCATTTCCAGGAGTTCTGGGGGTTTTGTTGTTGTTGCTGTTTTTAAATAAATCTACATCATCGTGTATCTCCTGGACTGTTTTTCTGTTTTCTTTGTGTTGATTTTCAACTTTCTCTGGGATATCATTGAGCTTACTTACAATCTATATTTTGAATTCTTTCTCTGTCATTTCAAAATTTTCATTCTGACTAGGATAATATTCTGTTTCTTGATGGTGTTGGAGTTCTTGTGTTTGTTTCTTCTCATTTGCAGAAACTGTCACTCCATTTTTTTTTTTTTTTTTTTTTGAGGTGGAATCTCTCTCTCTCACCCAGGCTGGAGTGCTGTGGTGCGATCTTGGCTCATTGCAACCTTCACCTCCTGGGTTCAAGTGATTCTCCTGCCTCAGCCTCCTGAGTAACTGGGATTAGAAGTGCATGCCACCATGCCTGGCTAATTTTTGTATTTTTAGTTGAGATGGGGTTTTACCATGTTGGCCAAGCTGGTCTCAAACTCCTAACCTCAGGTGATCCACCAGCCTTGGCCTCCCAAAGTGTTGGGGTTACAGGCATGAGCCACTGTGCCCGACCCAAGCTGTCACTTCTTATTTTTGAATTTATTTTCGCTTGGATGGGATTTCCCACCCCGTCCTTGAGAGTGTGGCTGTAGAGTGTGTTGGGCTGGGTCTTCCAGCTTTGCTTCTGTAAGTAGCTGAAATGGTCAGATGAAACCAGGGCATCTGTGCTGTTGGCCTTTCACTGGGGAAGGCAGAACTACTCAGCTGGAGCAATGGAGGCTGGCAGCCATGGGGTGGATAATCTGTACTTCCCTCCTGCAAGAGCAGCGGTGGATTTCACTGTTGGGGGCACACAAAGGTGCCTAGTTTTCTCTGCTCCCTCCCTGGCCCAGGGGGTGGCAGGGGCTCTTAGAGAGGTGAGTTCTCAGGAGAATGCCTGGTCATAACCAAAATGCACATGCAGGAGTAGACTGACCTGACACAGAAGGCAGGCCCTGTTTAGTGGGGATAGCTGAGGTAGGCAGTTGTGCAGTACAGCACTGTTTTAAATGTTGTTCTTGTGTAGTTGTAATAGTTTTCCTTTTCCCTTGAAAAATGATCTAGTTAGACAATAAACTGTTTGATCACAGTATTACTTAAGTGTCCTCACTCTCTCTTCTCCTGCTTCTGTATTTCTTGCCTTGACTACTCATATGTTCTTGAAATCCATCTACTGAGAGGGGAGTATTACACAACTGAAACATCACTGCAGAGGTGTCATTTATGTAAACATTATGTGAATGGTGCCACTGGAATTTTTTAGTTCACAATCTATACTCCCAGCTTTTGCATCTGTCTCGTTCACGAATCTCTAAATGATCTGCTTTCCCCAGGCTGATGAAGACTGGGGCTCAAAAAGACCCAATCTTGGAAATGTAATTTTATCTCCAAAATTAATCAGGACCACGCCTTATATTCATTCCCCCACTGCTCCTCACACTTGGCTTGATTCATTCCTCAGCCTAGTTTTTTGACTCGTAGCCCTTTAATGGAAGATCTAGGTTACCTTTGACAATTCCATCCTCTGCAAAGTACAATCTCTGTTATTAATCTCCTTGCTTCATGTGTGGTTTGCTGGTCATCTGTCCTATGTGTCTCCAAGTGATCTCCTAGAAAAGGAATAGAATACAGAATATGATAAACCTAGGACAGCAATTAACCCAGTGACCATTCACTCTCCTGACCCTCCAGGAGATCAGATGTGCTAACACTTCATGATCCTGGAAAAGGCTGACTCATTTCTCTGGTACAATCTACCCTAACTTAAAATCCTTTAGAAAGTCCCTGGAACAAACATGATTATCTCCAGACAACAGATCAGAGAAGTTTAAGAACAATTCTAGCCTTTGTAATACTTAGGGAGCAGGGCAACCAAATGGCTTCATGGAGAGAACCCTAAAATGGGAGTTATGGGATCTATGGAGACCACCTAAGAATGCATCTCTGAAAAATACAGCTTGGTAATCCACAACCTGATAACTGTGTCTTAGATTCCCTTGCTGGGGCTGCACAACAGACCCCTGAGAGAGACTAAAGCATACATTGCACTGTGAGTACAGCGTGAATTCTGGTTGCCTTTGCCATGGGGAATGTCCTCCATTGACTAACCCAGGATCCACACTGGGCTGACCTTCTTCAGCACAAGGTCATTTACCTATTCTACTCCATCTTCAGCCTTGTTAGGCAGGCTGCTTTTTGTCTCTACTTATCCTCTGTAGCCTTCCCATAAATCAAAGCTCTAGGATAGTATCATACACTCCAGAAAGGGCAGGACAGGTCCTTCTACTTTCACTGTCCTTAACTTTCACTGTCCTTAACTTGAGCTCGCTGCATGTCCTACAGGACTGGCTCAACCTTGCCATCCTTACCAACCTCACCAAAACCCTTCTGCTAAGATCACCTCCTAATTGAAGAGTGAAAAGATTCTTTTCCATTTATACTATAGTTATACTTTTCAGCTTTAAATACCACTTAGTTTTGTTTTGTTTGCTTTTATTACTTTAATTTTTAAAACATTACATACTGTATTGTACTATACTTACAGAGAATTATGTATATTCTTACACTTGCGTAGATCAGCACGCATTGGTCTGTATTCATGACACAGAGGATACGGAATAATTCTAACACCCTGAATAATTCTCTTTTCGTGTCCCTTTGTATTCAGTCTCCCCCTTCCTAATCCTTGACAACCACTGACCAGTTTTCTGTCTTACATTTTTTTACTTTTCCATAATGTCGTATAAATAGAATCATATAAAATGTAAGTTTTTGAGACTAGGTTCTTTCACTTAGCACACTGAGAATCAGGGACATTGGGCAATGTCTGGAGACCTTGTTAGTTAACTTGTCAGGGAAGAATGTTACTGTCATCTAGTGGATAAAGTCCAAGGATGCAACAAAATAACCTACAGTGCACAGGATGCCCTACAAGTCATTCAGCCCAAAAAAGTCAAGAGCCCTGCTGTTGAGAAACCTTAATTTAGCACAATGTACTTGAGATTCATTCATATTGTTGTATGCTTCAATAGTTAATTTTATTGCTGAGTAGTATTCCATTGTATGGATGTATGACAATTTATTTACCCATTTATCCCTGAAAAACATCTGGATTGTTTCCAAGTGTGAACAACTATGAATAATGCTGCTGTAAACCTGCATGCACAGGTTTTGAATGACATGTTTCCTTTCTCTAGGATACATACCCAGAAGTGTGATGTGTGGCTCACATGAGTGTATGTTAGCTTTTCAGAAACCATGAAATGGTTTCCAGAGCGGCTATACTATGGCTGCATCTCCATCAGCAATGTTTATGGGTTCCTGTTGCTCTTCATTCTCAACAGAACTTTTGTCATACTCCATTTTATACCAGCGTGTGACACTGAAGATCAAGGCAGAGAACAGCTCCAGCACCCTAGAAGCCCTCTTTGGGGCTCTTTCTATTACAGCTCTACACTCAAAGGTGAATAGCATCCTAACTTCTAATAGCAGAGATTCGGTGTAAATGTTTTGAACTGTATATAACTGAAATAATAAAATACAAGCTCTGCTTTTTCTGGCTTCTATCTGTCAATATTTTGTTTGTGAAATTCATCAATAGTATTGTGTGTAGTTGTGATCATTGATACTCATTAATGCACAGGGCTCGTTTGTGTGAGTATACCACATTTTAATTTTACATTCTCTTCCTGATGACTCTTTTGCCATTCTTTTTATTGAGTTTTAATTTTTATTCAATAAACCATACCCATTTTAAGTGTACAGTTCAATGGGCTATGACAAGTATATATACTGGTGGGAACACCACCACTATCAAGAGACAAGATACTTCATAACAACAAAAATATTTCCTCATTCCCCGCAGATACATCTACTCCCAGGCACATACTGATCAGCTTTCTTTCTTTAGCTATAGCTTAGCTTGGTCATTTATAGAATTGCATGTAAATAGAAACATATATTATGTACTCTTTTGTGTCTGACTTCTCTGGCTCTGCCTGTGTTTTGGGTTTGTTTATGTTTTTGTGTGTATCAGCAATCTCTTATTTTTATTTCTGAATAACATTTCAACTATATCAATGTAAAAATTTGTTTATTCACTTACTGTTGGGCATTTTAATACTCCAGCTTTGGCTTATGATGTATAAACCATTAATTTATGAAAAATTATGTACAAGTCTTTGTGTGGACATGGATTTTCATTTCCTTGAGTAAATAAATAAGTATTAAATACTGGATCCTATGCTATATTTATGTTTAACTTTATAATAACTGCCAAAGTAATTTCCAAATTTGTTGATTTATTAGTCTGTTTCCATACTGCTATAAAGAACTTCCTGAAACTGGGTAACTTATAAATGAAATAGGTTTAATTGACTCACAATTCCGTATGTCTGGGGAGGCCTCAGGAAACTTACAGTCATGGCAGAAGTTGAAGGGGAGGCAGGCACCTTCTTCACATGGTGGTAAGAGAGAGAATGAATGCAGGAGGAACTACCAAACACTTATAAAACCATCAGATCTTGAGAGAACGCATTCACTATCATGAGAACAGCATAGGGCTAACCGCCCCCGTAATTCAATTACCTCTACCTGATCTCTCCCTTGATGAGTGGGGATTATGGGGATTTTGAAGATTACAATTCAAGATGAGATTTTCGGTGAGAACACAGGCAAACCATATCAGTTGTACCATTTTTGCATTCTCAATAGTTAAACTTAAGAGTCCTAGTTGACATTCTCACCAACAGTTTTTGGCAAGGTTTTGTTTGGTTTTTAATTTTAGCCATTCTAATTAATGTCCAGTGGTATCTCATTAGGGTTAGATTTTGGTGGTTGTAGTGTTCTCTGTATGTCAGATTTTTTTATCCTTTATATCCCTTATTGATTTCTGTCTATTTATTTTATGAGTTACCAAGAGAGAACTGTTAAAATCTCCAGCTATATTGTAGAAACGGCTATTTTTCCTTTCTGTTATGTAAAGTTTGTTTTATGTATTTTGAAGCTCTGCTATTACACATATACATATAAGATTATTATGTTTTCTTGATATAATGACTCTTTTTATCATATGTGGTGTTCCTTTTTATTTCTGTTTGTTACCTTTTTCTGGAAGTTTTTAACCAATGTTAACATAGTCGTTTCAACTTTCCTTTTTTTCCAATTCTTGCTCATTTTACTTTAATTCGGCGAGTATTCAACAATTATTAGTTGCATGCCTGACTCAGAACTGGGAACTAGGTACACGGACGATGTTAGCGAATAAAATAAAGACTTTTGCCCTTGTAACACTTACCTCCTTTCCAGAAAGACAAACAATGAACAGTCATCATAGTATTTCAGTAAATAATACATTGTGAGGTAATCAGCACTATAAAAAAATAACACAGAAAAGAATAAGAAGATTGAGAACACAGCAGGGAGGTGGTGATTTGTTTTTCACTTTTAAACAAAGGAATGACCATGATGGTCCTCACTAAGCAGATGATATTTGAGAAAAGTTTTAAAGGAAGTGAGAGGGTGACCCATGGGAACTTTGGTTATGAACCTTCTAGGCAGAGGAAACAGCTACTACAAAAGCCTTATGGCAGGGACATTCAACTTCTTTTGATTGCTAGTTACATTGTATATGTCTTATTTCATCTTTTGACTTTTAATCTATGTCTATCTTTACATGTAAAGTGCCTTTATGTAAAAGATCATATATTTGTCATGCTTTTTAACTCAATCTGACAATCTCTACATTTTATTTGGAGTATTTTTACTACTTAATGTAATTGCTTAGTGGTTAAATTCAATCAGTCACTTGCTCTTTGTTTTATATTTGTTGCATCTGTTTTGTTTTGTTTCTATTTTTTAGGTACATATAACCTCTGGGGGAAGAATCTGTGCCTTGTTTTAGATGTTTTCTCATTATGTTGGTATAAGCTGAACATTTATTGCTGCTACTCTTCATGCCCACTCAGGAGTATCCTAAAAGAAAGTGGTGAGAGGAAATCTTCCAGTGTGCAGAGCTGTGGTGGAACACCTGCTTGCCCACTTTGTGTGAAGAAGAAAGTAGCCTAAAGTAAGCATTTACAAGGATTTATGAACAGTGACAAAGGGTTTACCTCATTAGTCTGGACCAAGAAAGAACTAGATTGAAAGGTTAGCCACAAAGAAGTCTGAGAAAGAGGGATATGAATGGAGGTATGCACAAAGTGTGAGGATCCATCTATGATAAGATTAAGGTTCACCAGAGAGCATCCACTGCAGAAAAACATTAAACAACTAGGATGACAGGATGATTCATCCGATGGACATAAACCAGTCTCTATCCTCAGCCTCTTCAATGTGTACATAATGGGGCCATGAATGAAGTAGCCCAAGATTTGATTGTAGAGCCTTGCATTCCTGGAGTAAATCTCAGTTGATTGAGAGATAACTGTCTATGTTTTTTTTTTTAATTTTAATGTCTACCTGGTTTGTTATTAAGGTTTTGCTGACCTCTTGGATAAGTTAATAAGACTTTATGCTGCTGAAGAAGTGTGGAGAATTTGTATCATTCTTTAAAGGCTTAGTGGAATATACCTTTAAAACAATCTGAAAAACTATCTAGGTCTGATATTTTCAGCTTATTAATTATCTATTCAATTAAAAATATATATAGGTCTATTAAGAATGCCTATTTATTCTTGCATGAGATGTGGTAGTTTGTGTCTTTCAAGAAATTGGTCAAATTCATCCAACTTATGAAACTTGTAGTCATTCAGTTGCTCATAGGATTGTTGTATTATCCTTTCAATGTTCACGGGATTGTAGTGATGACTTTCCTTCATTTCACACATTGGTAATTTGTGTCTTCTCTCTTATTTATAGTTAACCTATTGAGGGACTTATCAAATTTATTAATCTTTTCAAAGAACCATTTTTTATATTTTATTGTCTGTACAATTTCCTGTTTTAAATTTCTTTCATTTTTTCTTCTAATTTTTAATTTTCTTCTTTCTTTAAGATTAACTGATTTTTCCTTGAGTTTTCTAAGTTAGATACTTAGATTTTTGATTTTAGATATTTCCTCCTTTCTAATATATGCATTTAATGCTATAAATTTCCTTCTATGCACTGCCTCCACTGCATTTTACAAATTTTGGTAAATTGTATATTCATTTTTATTTAGGTCAAAATATTGTTAATATTTCTTGAAACTTTTTATTTGACCCATGTGTTATTTAGAAGCATATTATCCAGCTATCTTCTGCTTTTGATTTCTTGGTTGATTTTACTGTGATCTGAGACAATGCTTTATATGATTTATATTCTTTCATATTTCATAAGATGTTTTAATGGCCCATAATGTGGTCTATCTTGGTAAGTGGTCCAGGTGAGCTTGAGAAGAATATACATTCTGCTGTTGGCTGAATATTTTATAAATGTCAATCAGATCAAGTTGATTGATAGTACTGTTCATATCAACTGTATTCTTAGTAATTTTCTGCTAGCTTGATCTAGTGTTGAAATCTCCAACCATAATAGTGGGTTTTTCTATTTCTCCCTTTGGTTTTATAAGTTTTTGCCTCACATAATTTGAAGCTCTGTTGTTAGTTGCACATATATTTAGGATGGTTATATCTTTTTGAAGAAACCGTTGCATTATGCAATGTCCCTCTTCATTCATGATAAATTTTCTTATTCTGCCATCTGCTTTCTCTCAGATGAATATAGCTACTGTAGCTTTCTTTTGATTAATGTTAGCACGGTATTTCTTTCTTTATCCCTTTACTATGCATGTTTTAACCTATGCATGCCTTTATATTTAAAGTGGGTTTTTGGTAGGCTAAAATATCGTTGGGTTTTATTTTCTAGATCCACTCTGATCGTTTCATCTGTTTGTTTTATTTAGACCATTCAAATTCAAAGTAATTATTTATGTAGTTGGATTAACATTCTACCATGTTTTTGAAAGCTTTCTCTTTACTTCATTTACTTTGTTTCTCCCCACCTTTTCTATCTTTTCTGATTTTAATTGAACATTTTATGCTATTCTATTTTCTATTCTCTCTTAGCATATCAATTATACTTTGTTTAAAAGAATTAATAGTTGTCTTGGAGTTCAAAATATACATTTAGACTGATCTAAGCCTTTTTTCAAATAGCACTATTCCACTTTATGTATAGTGCACATACCTTATAACAGAATATACCAATTTTCTTCCTATTCCTATGACATTGCTGTCATTCATTTCACTCATACATATGCTATAATCACCCAATACTTTGTTACTTTTATTAATTTACACTACTATCTTGAATAAGTACAAGAAAAATAAAAGATGTTATTTTATCTACATTTACTCCTTCTCTGATGTTCTTTCTTTCTTTACGTAGATCTCAGTTTCTGGCTTACATTATTTTCTTTCTACCTGAAGAACTTCTTTTTGAACATCTCTTAAAGGGGAGACCTGATGACAATAAATTCTCTCAGGTTTGTTTGTCTGAGAAACTCTTTATTCTTAACTTTTGAAGGACAATGCTGATGACTATAAATTTTCACTTTGGCTTTTTTTGTCTTTCAACACTTTAAATATTTTATTCCACTCTTCTTACTTGCATGGTTTCCAATGAAAAGTCAACTGTAATTCTTAACATTTGTCCTCTACTGATAAGGCATTTTTCTCCCTCTGGCTTCTTTCTACATTTTCTTCTTGTCTTTGGTTTTCTGCAATTTAAATAGTATATGCCTAGCTGTATTATTTTGGTATTTATTGTGATTGGTGCTCTCTGAGCTTCCTGTATTTCTGATTTTGTGTCTCTCAAAATTCTTGGTCATTACCACTCAGATAATAATATCACTCAAATATTCTCTCTCCTTTCTTTCCTTCTGGCTTCCTCTTTTTTCTTTCTAGCATTCCAATTGTGCTTATGTTGCACATTTGGAAATTGTCTCTACAATTTTTTATTGTTTTCTTCTCTCCTCTCTTTCTCTTTCTCCTTTCTTCTCTGTTTCTCTCCCTGTTATTCCCCCTCTCTCTCCTTCCTTCCTCCCTTCATTCCTTCTTTCTTTTCTTTCTTTTTTCCTTCCTTTCTTTTTCAGTTTTTGCATTTATATTTAGGATATTTCTTTTGACTTATATTCAAGAATATTGGTTCTTTTCTCAGCTATACCTAGTGTACTGGTGAGCTCTTCATAGGCATTCTTTATTTCCATTATAGTGAGTTAGAAAGAGGAGACAGAGAGAGAGACAGAGACAGAGAGAGAGAGAGAGACATCTAATGATGTAATTGTCTGTTTCTCTTTCCAGTTTCATCCATTTTTGTTTCATGAATTTTGACACTCCATTATTAGGTGCATAAACATTCATGATTGTTATATCTTCTTGATAAATTGAGCTTTTTATTATTATGAAGTTACTTCGTATATCCCTTTGGATATATCTTTGCTCTGTAATGTAGTTTGTCGTATATTAGTATAGTCATTCCAGCATTACTTTTATTAGGGTTGGCATGGAATATATTTTTCTATCATTTTAACCTATTTGTGTCTTTGTAATTAAAGCACGTTTCTTATAAGTAGCATATAGATATATCTTGCTTATTTTATCCATCTGACAACTTCTGACCTATAATTGAGGTATTTAGACATTTTATATGTAAAGTAATTGTTAAAATGGTAGGCTTAGCCAGGCGCAATGGCTCACGCCTGTAATCCCAGCACTTTGGGAGGCAGAGGCGGGTGGATCACAAGGTTAGGAGATCAAGACCATCCTGGCTAACACGGTGAAACCCCGTCTCTACTAAAAATACAAAAAAATTAGCTGGGCATGGTGGCGGGCACCTGTAGTCCCAGCAACTTGGGAGGCTGAGGCAGGAGAATGACGTGAACCCAGGAGGCTGAGCTTGCAGTGAGCCGAGATCGCGCCACTGCACTCCAGCCTGGGGTACAGAGCAAGATTCCGTCTCAAAAGTAGTAATAATAATAATAACTTTGGGAGGCCGAGGTCGGCAGATCACGAGGTGTAGAGATCGAGACCATCCTGGCTAACACGGTGAAACCCCGTCTCTACTAAATATACAAAAAATTAGCCGGGCGTGGTGGCGGGCACCTGTAGTCCCAGCTACTCAGGAGGCTGAGGCAGGAGAATGGCGTGAACCCGGGAAGTGGAGCTTGCAGTGAGCCAAGATCACGCCACTGCACTCCAGCCTGGGCGACAGAGCGAGACTCTGTCTCAAATAAATAAATAAATAAATAAATAAATAAATAAATAAATAAATAAAGGGTAGGCGTAAACCTACCGTCTTGCTATTTGTTTTCTAACCATCTATTATTTGTGTTCTTATTCCCGTTCTTTTGCTTTATCTGGAATTAAATGATTTTTTTTATGGTTCCACTTTATCTCCTTTCTTGACTTACTAGCCATGGCTCATTATTTTGTTACTTTGAGGGATCTTTTAGGACTTATAGTATACATTTTTATTTAATCGCCATCTTACTTCAAGTGATATTATACACCTTTGCATGAAGTGTAAGAAACTTATAACATTGTATCTTCATTTTTCCCCTCAACTTTATTGTTATTGTTTGTATTCACTGTACTTCTACATATATTCTAAACTTCCACACTACATTGCTATTACCTTATTTAAGCAGTCTATTATCTTTTAAAGGATTAAAATATTTTTAAGTTTTATATATTTACATTTATAGACAACTTTTTGGTGTTCTTTATTCACTTTTGTAGATTGACATTTCTCTCTTGTGTTTCTTTTCTTCTGCCTGAAGAATGGTCCATTAACATTTCTAATAATGCAGTCCTTCCAGTGATAACATTTTATACATTTTGTATTTCTGGAAAAGTGTTATTCACAGTTGATGCTCCCATTATATTTCAATTAGATCATGCTGTTAGGCACATATGCCTTGTCTTTTGTGTTTTCTTTTCATCTTTTGATGTCATTTTGTCTTTCAGTTTTGATATTTTTGCACTGACTTATCTTGTAGCTCACCAATTATCTGTTCTGTTGTGTCTAATCTTCTATTAAACCTATAAATTAATTTCTTACTGTCAGATATAGTGTTGTCAGTTCTAAAGTTTCAATTTACAGATCTTGTACTCTATAAAACTTGTCATATTTTCCCACTTTTAAAAGCATTTTTATCATAGTTATTTTAACTTGACTATCTGGATCTCCTGTGGGTTTTTTCTATGGTTTTCTAAAAATTTTATTTTGGTCAGTTGCTCCAGTGCTTCAAATGGGAAACCTGAAATTCAAGATGACATATTATAGAGGTTATGGGTTTTACCGTCCTCCAACAAAAGTGCTATACTTTGATGTTTCTCCCCTCCAACCTCATGTTAAAATTTTGTTCCCAATGTTAAAGGTGGGTCCTAATGGATGTGTTTTGGTCATGGGAGCTGATTCTCTCATGATTAGATTAATGATCTTTCTCAGGAGTAAGTGAGTTTCCACTCTATTAGTTCCCACAAGAGCTGATTGTTAAAAAGAGCCTGGCATCTCCCCCACCTGCTTGCTTCCTCTCTTGCTATGTAATGTCTGCATAAACCAGCTTCCCTTTGCCTTCCACCATGAGTGGAAGGGGCCTGAGGCCCTCACAAGCAGCTGAGCAGATGTCTGCCTCATGCTGTCTGCATCATGCTTCTTGTATGGCCTGCAGTACTGTGAGCTAACTAAACCTCTTTTCCTTATAAATTACCCAGCCTCAGGTATTCCTTTATAGCAACACTAAACGGACTAAGACAAAGGGTTAGGTTTTCTCCTGGGAGCAACTAAGAAGTACAGATCCCCATAATCTAATGGGTGTTTGATTTTAGTGTTTGGGGTTAGTTTATTTCTATTTTGTGATTACTGCTAAGCCATGGTTCTATCTTCTAAGATATGGTCCCTATTACAAGTTTGTAGCCTTTATTCCTAATTCGTGGCCCTTTTTGAAACTCAGCAGAAAATCTGGGGTATACCTCAAAAAACTTCCAGCTTGTCAGGAATTGAACATCATAGTTTTCCCAGCAACACACAACTGCTGCAATCTCAGCTCTTCTGTTTGGCCCCTGAGATGCTGCAGCCTGCTGAACTTTTGGACTCTTAGTCTGCTGCATTTAGCTTAGGAATCAGCCAACGACTTTAAAGAAATCAGATCAGAGATTTCAGCGTTTACTTCTCGGCACTTCTCTATTCTCTGTGATTTTGCCCCTCATATACCAGCCAATGTCGCAGCTTGGAATCCTGGCTTTGATATCTTTATTGCAGTAAGACAACCACTTTTTGCTTCATTTTGGTTTTCCTCCGCAGAAAATTAGAAAATGCTTTCATGAAAAAATCCAAGATAAATATGGAGTGCTGTCTCTGCTTCTCTCTTCTCAGGGACCAGAGTTGTATAAGCCGACCTCTGTTAATTTATCTTCAATTACTTACAAGAGTTGTTCCATACATAGTTGTCAGTGGAAAGTTTAGTCTTAGCCAAGCCAATCCATATGTCCCCTAACCAGAATTATGTGATTTTCCTAATTTATTATCTGGCAATTTGAAATATCCTTTATTGGGAGGTGTTTCTTTAAAATTCTAATTTGCCATATTTCTCCCCAAAGGCCTAAATTTTGAATAAACTTTGGTACTTGAAGAGACCCACCTATAAAAATAAATGTAAAATCATTTTTTCTTCTTAAATTTCAAAGCTGTATTTGATCTCCACTGTCAGGTACTGGATCTATGCATTGACTTAGAAAGATTCACATGTTTTCATTTAATAACCTACATTTTTTAATAAATTAGAAGAAGAAAAAATATAGTGTCATGCAATATTGATTAGAGTCAAACAGGACCAATGATATCATCATTTGAATGTTAGTTAACTTTTCTTAGCTGTAGCTTCCTCTTTTTAGAATATCAATAATTATTCTTTTTCTGAGTTGTTGCTGTGATACACACATTACAATGTTTATAGTAGCATCGTCCATAGGGACAAAATTTTTCAAACACAGTAAATATCTTTCAGTAGGCTTATGGCTGAATAAATTATGGTATATTCATACCATGAACTAGTTTGCAGCCATGAAAAAGAGTAGCTATGCCACTTGATTTTGAGGGCTTATTTTTAGATAATAAGTGATAAAATCAAGATGCAGACATGTGAATATAATTTTTACATTCTGTAAATGTGCCGATGTGTCTACACATTTTATATATTACATCGAGGAAACCATGGAGGGGCATATATTATGTTAATGTAGGTTCCCTGGAGTGCAGGCAGGAAGATGGGAAGAAAAGATGAAAGTATGCTGACATGGGAGAAGGAGACGAGGGGAAGGTAAGCAAAAATGGGGCAAAAAAAAAAAAAAGATTTATTTCAAGAAATTAATGTCTATGATGATCATTGTTCTACATTTTTATAAACTTTTATTTACATTTGCTTATAGAAATAAATTAATTTTCAGTGTCCAGTTTTCAATCCTAGACTTACAGTATAAATTTAATATAAATTTATATAAGTTTTAAAATAAGACATCTGAGTTATATGAAAGTTAGTAATGAGTAGAGTAGCTCTTTAACCTGAAGACTGCGATCTTGCAAGGGCTAAATATCACACTTACTTACAAAACAAGTCTTGACGCTCATGTCAAGATATACCACTAGGGCTAGTGGACATGCTGGTTGACATAATCTGGCTTCTAGCTCTCATGTTCTTTATACAAAATTTTGATAATAGAAAGGCTGATAGTTTAGGCCAGCTATCTCTTTACAATGTGTTCCTTCTTTGTAATTTATTCCTTGATTCCAAATGAATGGATGGCAAACGATGATCAGACAGCGAATACTTCGTATATGGGCACAGGTATAAATTTAGCCTAATCCCTGAACAGCACTTCCACAAAATCCTATGAACATGCTCTTACTTGCCTGAACTTTTCTAGTTTTTCCTCCACCCTACAATGATTTATAAGTTTCAAGTAGTCATTTGAATAAATAATATTCACAAAACACCTATGGACTTTCTAGATTGTCATTCAGTCAACAGTTTTAGGTAAAAGACCAGCTCTGACCAGGGAATGATGCTCATGCTCTGGAGGCCAGTCCAGAGACTCTGTCCTGCCAGTCTCGGGAATGTGGGGAACAATTCAAGTGGCAGATGGGGACATGACATATAGGCAGAAGGAAGACCCGAGAAAGCCCACCCAGACACCCTATAGATCTTGTGTAGGTCTCTTGGCTCAGAAAGTATTTCAAGAGTATTTTTCCCTGGAACCTAACGAACTGGGAGTAAGGTGCCAGCCTCCTTGTGGGAGATGCATGCAGCAGGAGCAAAGTGATTTACTTTTCCCTGCCCTGCTTCTATGACCCCGTCAGGAGGCAGGAGAAGAGAGGAAAGGCCAGAGATGGAATTGTGAGCCAGATTGTGATGGGTTTAATAATCTCAAATCACTACCCATAATTGAGAGAAAACTTGGAATAAGACCAAAGTGGTAATCCAAAGCACCATAGTAACTGTGAGTGGAGAACATTCCTTCTACTAGTATTACTGCCTCTTGTTTCTCCCCCACCTTTCCTACTGTAAGACTCCTGATGCATAGCTCATCTTCCTCCAACCTTTTAATACCAATTGCTGGACTCAGATAAGTCTAGCTATACTTACTGTAGAATTCAGAAAGAATTCAGTGAGGTTCCTTCCTGGAACAGCATTCTTAGAATCTATTAGGTTAGTGCAGAACTAACTGTTGTTTCACCATTGAAAGTAATGGCACCAAACTAATACGAGAGTTTTTTAAAGTGTGTGTGTGTGTGTGTGTGTGTGTGTGTCTGTTGGGGTGGGGGGAGGGTGTTATGTAACCTATTGCTCCTAGAAATTTCTTCAGAGTATATGAACTGAATGAATTTTTTTATTATACTTTAAGTTTTAGGGTACATGTGCACAACGTGCAGGCTAGTTACATATGTATACATGTGCCATGTTGGTGTGCTGCACCCATTAACTAGTCATTTAACATCAGGTATATCTCCTAATGCTATCCCTCCCCCCTCCCCCCACCCCACAACAGGCCCTGGTGTGTGATGTTCCCCTTCCTGCGTCCATGTGTTCTCATTGTTCAATTCCCACCTATGAGTGAGAACATGCGGTGTTTGGTTTTTTGTCCTTGTGATAGTTTGCTGAGAATGATGGTTTCCAGCTTCATCCATGTCCCTACAAAGGACATGAACTCATCATTTTTATGGCTGCATAGTATTCCATGGTGTATATGTGCCACATATTCTTAATCCAGTCTATTGTTGTTGGACATTTGGGTTGGTTCCAAGTCTTTGCTATTGTGAATAGTGCCACAATAAACATACGTGTGCATGTGTCTTTATAGCAGCATGATTTATAATCCTTTGGGTATATACCCAGTAATGGGATGGCTGGATCAAATGGTATTTCTAGTTCTAGATCCCTGAGGAATCGCCACACCGAATTCCACAATGCTTGAACTAGTTTACAGTCCCACCAACAGTGTAAAAGTGTTCCTATTTCTCCACATCCTCTCCAGCACCTGTTGTTTCCTGACTTTTTAATGATCGCCATTCTAACTGGTGTGAGATGGTGTCTCATTGTGGTTTTGATTTGCATTTCTCTGATGGCCAGTGATGATGAGCATTTTTTCATGGGTCTTTTGGCTGCATAAATGTCTTCTTTTGAGAAATGTCTGTTCTTATCCTTTGCCCACTTTTTGATGGGGTTGTTTGTTTTTTCTTGTAAATTTGTTTGAGTTCAGTGTAGATTCTGGATATTAACCCTTTGTCAGATGAGTAGATTGCAAAAATTTTCTCCCATTCTGTAGGTTGCCTGTTCACTCTGATGGTGGTTTCTTTTGCTGTGTAGAAGCTCTTTAGTTTAATTAGATCCCACTTGTCAATTTTGGCTTTTGTTGCCATTGCTTTTGGTGTTTTAGACATGAAGTCCTTGCCCATGCCTATGTCCTGAATGGTATTGCCTAGGTTTTCTTGTAGGGTTTTTATGGTTTCAGGTCTAACATTTAAGTCTTTAATCCATCTTGAATTAATTTTTGTATAAGCTGTAAGGAAGGGATCCAGTTTCAGCTTTCTACATATGGCTAGCCAGTTTTCCCAGCACCATTTATTAAATAGGGAATCCTTTCCCCATTTCTTGTTTTTGTTGGGTTTGTCAAAGATCAGATGGTTGTAGATATGCGGCATTATTTCTGAGGGCTCTGTTCTGTTCCATTGGTCTATATCTCCGTTTAGGTACCAGTACCATGCTGTTTTGGTTACTGTAGCCTTGTAGTATAGTTTGAAGTCAGTTAGAGTGATGCCTCCAGCTTTGTTCTTTTGGCTCAGGATTGATTTGGCAATGTGGGCTCTTTTTTGGTTTCATCTGAACTTTAAAGTAGTTTTTTCCAATTCTGTGAAGAAAGTCATTGGTAGCTTGATGGGGATGGCACTGAATCTATAAATTACCTTGGGCAGTATGGCCATTTTCATGATATTGATTCTTCCTACCCATGAGCATGGAATGTTCTTCCATTTGTTTGTATCCTCTTTTATTTCATTGAGCAGTGGTTTGTAGTTCTCCTTGAAGAGATCCTTCACATCCCTTGTTAGTTGGATTCCTAAGTATTTTATTCTCTTTGAAGCAATTGTGAATGGGCGTTCATTCATGATTTGGCTCTCTGTTTGTCTGTTGTTGGTGTATAACAATACTTGTGATTTTTGTACATTGATTTTGTATCCTGAGACTTTGCTGAAGTTGCCTATCAGTTTAAGGAGATTTTGGGCTGAGATGATGGGGTTTTCTAGATATACAATCACATCATCTGCAAACAGGGACAATGTGATTTCCTCTTTTCCTAATTGAATACCCTTTATTTCCTTCTCCTGCCTGATTGCCCTGGCCAGAACTTCCAACACTATGTTGAATAGGAGTGGTGAGAGAGGGCATCCCTGTCTTGTGCCAGTTTTCAAAGGGAATTCTTCCAGTTTTTGCCCATTCGGTATGATATTGGCTGTGGGTTTGTCATAGATAGCTCTTATTATTTTGAGATACATCCCATCAATACCTAATTTATTGAGAGTTTTTAGCATGAAGGGTTGTTGAATTTTGTCAAAGGACTTTTCTGCATCTATTGAGATAATCATGTGGTTTTTGTCTTTGGTTCTGTTTATGTGCTGGATTACATTTATTGATTTTCGTATGTTGAACCAGCCTTGCATCCCAGGGATGAAGCCCAGTTGATCATGGTGGATAAGATTTTTGATGTGCTGCTGGATTCGGTTTGCCAGTATTTTATTGAGGATTTTTGCTCGATGTTCATCAGGGATATTGGTCTAAAATTCTCTTTTTTTGTTGTGTCTCTGCCCGGCTTTGGTATCAGGATGATGCTGGCCTCATAAAATGAGTTAGGGAGGATTCCCTCTTTTTCTATTGATTGGGATAGTTTCAGAAGGAATGGTACCAGTTCCTCCTCATACCTCTGGTAGAATTTGGCTGTGAATCCATCTGGTCCTGGACTTTTTTTGTTTGGTAAGCTATTAATTATTGCCTCAATTTCAGAGCCTGTTATTGGTCTATTCAGAGGTTCAACTTCTTCCTGGTTTAGTCTTGGGAGGGGGTATGTGTCAAGGAATTTATCCATTTCTTCTAGATTTTCTAGTTTATTTGCACAGAGGTGTTTATAGTATTCTCTGATGGTAGTTTGTATTTCTGTGGGATTGGTGGTGGTATCCCCTTTATCATTTTTTATTTTTATTTGATCCTTCTCTCTTTTCTTCTTCATTAGTCTTGCTAGCGGTCTATCAATTTTGTTGATCTTTTCAAAAAACCAGCTCCTGGATTCATTGATTCTTTGAAGGGTTTTTTGTGTCTCTATTTCCTTCAGTTCTGCTCTGATCTTAGTTATTTCTTGCCTTCTGCTAGCTTTTGAATGTGTTTGCTCTTGCTTCTCTAGTTCTTGTAATTGTGATGTTAGGGTGTCAATTTTAGATCTTTCCTGCTTTCTCTTGTGGGCATTTAGTACTATAAATTTCCCTCTACACACTGCTTTGAATGTGTCCCAGAGATCCTGGTATGTTGTGTCTTTGTTCTCATTGGTTTCAAAGAACATCTTTATTTCTGCCTTCATTTCGTTATGTACCCAGTAGTCATTCAGGAGCGGGTTGTTCAGTTTCCATGTAGTTGAGCGGTTTTGAGTGAGATTCTTAATCCTGAGTTCTAGTTTGATTGCACAGTGGTCTGAGAGACAGTTTGTTATAATTTCTGTTCTTTTACACTTGCTGAGGAGTGCTTTACTTCCAACTATGTGGTCAGTTTTGGAATAAGTGCGGTGTGATGCTGAGAAGAATGTATATTCTGTTGATTTGGGGTGGAGAGTTCTGTAGATGTCTATTAGGTCCGCTTGGTGCAGAGCTGAGTTCAATTCCTGGATATCCTTGTTAACTTTCTGTCTCGTTGATCTGTCTAACGTTGACAGTGGGGTGTTAAAGTCTCCCATTATTATTGTGTGAGAGTCTAAGTCTCTTTGTAGGTCTCTAAGGACTTGCTTTATGAATCTGGGTGCTCCTGTATCGGGTGCATATATATTTAGGATAGTTAGCTCTTCTTGTTGAATTGATCCCTTTACCATTATGTAATGGCCTTCTTTGTCTCTTTTGATCTTTGTTGGTTTAAATTCTGTTTTATGAGAGACTAGGATTGCAACCCCTGCCTTTTTTTTGTTTTCCATTTGCTTGGTAGATCTTCCTCCATCCCTTTATTTTGAGCCTATGTGTGTCTCTGCATGTGAGTTGGGTTTCCTGAATACAGCACAGTGATGGGTCTTGACTCTTTATCCAATTTGCCAGTCTGTGTCTTTTAATTGGAGCATTTAGCCCATTTACATTTAAGGTTAATATTGTTATGTGTGAATTTGATCCTGTCATTATGATGTTAGCTGGTAATTTTGCTCGTTAGTTAATGCAGTTTCTTCCTAGCCTCGATGGTCTTTACAATTTGGCATGTTTTTGCAGTGGCTGGTACTGGTTGTTCCTTTCCATGTTTAGTGCTTCCTTCAGGTGCTCTTTTAGGGCAGGCCTGGTGGTGACAAAATCTCTCAGCATTTGCTTGTCTGTAAAGGACTTTATTTTTCCACTTCTGAAGCTTAGTTTGGCTGGATATGAAATTCTGGGTTGAAAATTCTTTTCTTTAACAATGTTGAATATTGGCCCCCACTCTCTTCTGGCTTGTAGAGTTTCTTCTGAGAGATCCGCTGTTATTCTGATGGGCTTCCCTTTGTGGGTAACCCGACCTTTCTCTCTGGCTGCCCTTAACATTTTTTCCTTCATTTCAACTTTGGTGAATCTGACAATTATGTGTCTTGGAGTTGCTCTTCTTGAGGAGTATCTTTGTGGCATTCTCTGTATTTCCTGAATTTGAATGTTGGCCTGCCTTGCTAGATTGGGGAAGTTCTCCTGGACAATATCCTGCAGCGTGTTTTCCAACTTGTTTCCACTGAATGAAATTTTTTTAATTTTAGAACTAGAAAAACATATTATCTTAGAAACTGATAAACTTCTTCACAAACAATAGCTTCAATCATGTGAAACATTTTACATTAAAAAGGAACTCTTGGTTTTAAAAAATAGGGGCCCCTATAGTCTAGACTCTGCTGGACACTAACACTCCCGGGAATGTCTCTAGCATATATTACTCTCTACAGGATATTGATCATGTTTTGGTTTGACTAGTTGGATGCTTAGGAAGGAGTCCACCAATTCCATGGACTTTAACCATAGCTCCCAAGGATGTCAGTGTACTAACAATGAACTGCTTCGTTCAATGACCCAGCCTATTGCATGCCAACTCAGCGATCTTGTAATTAGGAACCATTCAGGCTACTCTGACCTAGCCTGGAAGAGTAGAAGTAAATAAATGTGTTAACAGTCTGAGTCCGTAAAGTTATAGACTTACTTAATGTAAACCTCAGCTGACAAAAATTTTCTAAATGGTTCTTCAAACTTCCAAACACTTTGGTTTGAAGCATGATGGTGAAACATATAACATCTTCCCCTTAAAGACAATCCTCCGGTAAATCTGGAAACAATACTTAGAACCAAATGGAAAATTAAACCATTGGGAGGTGGTGGAAAACCATCTAGCCACGATCAGTTCAAAGTCTGGATGCTTAAATGATGCAAAACACTCTGTTATAGATACTATACAGGACAGATTATCAAAATAAAGAGTTGATAATAACATTTATGCAAACAAAAAGCAGTCATATGAAGAAAACCATGGTTATAATAAATGACCTCATGGAGATAGCAAATTTCAAGTCTTTCCCACTATTAGTACTGCAAGAAGGTAACCACGGTTATAAAAAAAGTCCCCATGGAGATAGTAAAAAATAGTAGTAAGAAATTTCTACTAGTAGTGGTAAAAAAATTTACTACTATGAGTACTACCAGAAGGTAAAATTAGCTGACATCATTTATAATGTCATATATCTGGTCTACTGGTGTATCATTGTATTAGTCCATTCTCATGCTGCTAATAAAGACATACCTGAGACTGGGTAATTTACAAAGGAAAGAAGTTTAATGAACTCACAGCTCCACATGCCTGGGGAGGCCTCACGATCATGACAGAAGATGAAGGAAGAACAAAGAGATGTCTTACGTGGCAGAGGGAAAGAACTTGTTTAGGGGAACTATCAACTCCCCTTTATAAACGAGAGTTCCCCTCTAGAAAACCATCAGATCTCCTGAGACTTATATCACAAGAACAGCATGGGAAAGACCTGCCCCCATGATTCAATTACCTCCCACCAGGTCCCTCCCATGGCACATGGGAATTATGGGAGTTACAATTTAAGATGAGATTTGGGTGGGGACACAGCCAAACCATATCAATCATACACTGAAATTTTTAGGTGGGTGAGAAATATTACCAGAAATACATCCACAACACCTACGACTGCACAAAACCACACACACACATATTTTACAGTGTAGTACTTTCCTTTTCTCTTATTCTTTGTTAGAAGTTTACCAAGATGGAATGCATAGTTTTATCTGAGACAAGCAGCCATTTAACATGTGCAAAGTAAAGAGATAAGCACTAGTCACCCCAGCTAACAACATGAAGGGGAGCATCCTGAGGAGAATTAGAAATGAGGTTGAAAAAGGAATATCATTAAGGCCGCCATCTTGTGTCAGATTACAACTCTTGATTCAACCCCGTGCTTGGTTGAATAATGGACAATTTTTGAGAAACTATATTGACACCTCTGTCTTTAAAAACTGCGGATGGCATGAATACAAGTTGCCTCACTTTAATGTGGAAACAGGGATACGTAGCTCTACTGGCCTAATTGTGCAATTGCAATTTAATACACGCTCCCAAATTTGACAATGATCAATGTGTTAGGTTATTATATGCTTTGTTAACAGAAAAGAAAAATGTGTTTATCTGTAAATCTTAGGCAGGGAAGAGTAATACATTCTCATTTTGTAACATTTATTTCCTCATAGAATTGGTTAAGTACTGTACTCAGTTTTTGTATCAGATTCAGTCAATAAAAACTCATTGATAGTCCATTACTACTTGACAAATTCTACTGTAAGGACTTTAGCTAAATCGTCCCAAGCCCCTGCCTGGTTGATATTTTTCTCCCCTCCATCTTTTCAACTTCATCGGAAGTGACACATTATAAACAGACATATTTATCTTCCAGCTAATCCCAAATGGATGAAATAAAGAGCTTGACACCAATTTTAAGCTTTTCCTCTTTTCCTCTCCTAATCATTTATTGCAGAAGAAAAATAGCCCTACAAAAATGGATTTTTACCACATGCTCAATAAATTCTAGGTGCATTTTTCTGATTCTCTGTCCCAGTACAAACATTCCTCTATCAAGATTAATATTAAACTCAGCCCAAGGCTGAGCACCAGATTTGAGCAATGACAAATTTCTCACCATTTCCCCACAGATCTTTTACTTTTTCTGCCAAGTTGTGAATTTCAAGCTTGCCCTATAACCACACACGGAGGAAAAACACTCCTATCAATGACAGTAAATCAAACTCTTTTGACCTCTGATTGACACAGGGATACAACTGGAGTTCTTGATGTGTTATTTGATTTTTTCATTCTGTGAAAAAAATCTTTTGTGCATTCTGCAAAATTTAGAGAATTCATAGTGAAAGTCCAGTGTAGTGTCTTGAGAAGAGAACAAATAATCATATAAATATTTTTAGGTCAGTTGTACCAAAATTTTAGATTTCAATCAGTAAAATACATTTTTTAGATAATTTAAAAAATAAAATAAACTGCAGAGTCAAACTCTGTCAAGTACACTCATGTAAATCCACCACTGACTATTAATTACATGATACAAATCTCAGAATAAAGGACCGTTTTTTAAAAAAGTGAATGTTAGCTTTAAGTACAACTCATGACATTACCCCTTTTCCTCTTATTTTAGTACAGATTCAACATGGACATATAACATTTTGCATCTCTGTTCTTGGGAGCAGTGGCATCAGTTGATAGAATAGAGCCTTCTGCCCATACAGGTAAAAAGCAAGCAACCAGCAGACCTCGGCCCTGATCCCAGCATTTTCTTTGTTAAATAGATGACAATTCCATGAACTTGCCTTTTAGGCAAGACAAATCACTTTCCCTTCCGAAGCTCACCATTTTGTTTATATTGCATGATCATTGTAGAGATCAAAGAAGATTGTGACATCCTAATTGGGTAAAAGAACATACCTACCAATAGGTATATTTGATGGGACAACTATCTGAAGTTATTTTTAGTTGTTCAGGTCGACTTTGATGAAGTGTCCACTTGACTGGTAGTCAAAAAACTGGAAATGAAAACAGTCTCCATTTAAACTCTTATCATTGCCATCTAAACAGCATAGAATTATTGTGGACATTTTCACTTATATGTTTTAATAAGTTAGCCGTGAACTCAAAATACTAAATCACAAAGAAGCCCATTACAAAAAGCAATCTGTTAAATTCCAACTACAAAACTCTCTATTTGTATTCACCCTTTGCTTTTGAAAAGATTATTTTACCTCATTTAAACATTTACTCCTGGAATTCTCAACATGACCTTGATAGAGAAGACAATTTTTTTCATCTTCTTTCCCTTCAGAAGTTCACCATTTTGTTTACATTGCATGATCTATTTGTATTCACCCTTTGCTTTTGAAAAGACTATTTTACCTCATTTAAACATTTATTCCTGGAATTCTCAACATGACCTTGATATGGAAGACAATTTTTCATTGACAAAAATTTCTTTGAGGCTTTGTGTACACGTACTGTTTGAGCTAGGCAAAATGTTCGCTCAAGAAAGCAACAGTAAAAGTTAATGACATTTTACTCAAATTAAATAAATTCCAAGAGCAACTGCTGAACGTGAGGACCTCATTTTTCATATTGTCTATTCTGTTTGGGGAGAACAGTTCCTCTTGTTCTATTTCCTTTCATTTGAGAACGTGTCTCAACTTCTCTCCCACTCAAGAACTCTGAAGTTTGGATTTGGCTTGCACTACCTTGCATTTCAGCCCTTCTCTGGATTTCTCTGGGGTTCTTTGGGTATGGCATGAAGCCATGTGCAGTCTCCTGTGTAATCAGGTTATTGCCCTGGGAGACTTTCCCTAATTGTGTTAGTCTATTGAGATTACAACCCTGCAAGTGCATATCTGGGCATCTAGGAAATAGGTATTAATATTTGATTGCTGAGTTTTTGTTCATGTATTCTTTAATTGATTAGAATTGTGGACCTTCTTAACAATGACCAGACATTGTACATGCCAGTTTATGTAGTGATGGAGAGGTGCCTCCCCTAACTCCAGACACCTGAGAGGCAATGAAAATTTACTAAGTAGCAGAGAGATCACGTAAGACAGAAAAGGACGAGGGGTTCAAGTGTATGCCCATTCCATTTCTGAATGCATTGCCTAACCAAAGTCCATTTGATTACTGTGATATTCACACCCTAGTTTTCAACCCTAGTTAATTGCAATTGTCCCAACATACACATACTCCCTCTTTAATTTTCTTCCATTGTACTTAACATCTTCATATACACTATATATTTATTTTTGTTGAAAGTCTAACTATAGTGCTGAGAGACAGGACTAGCTGGATTTCCTAGGCCGACTAAGAATTCCTAAGCCTAGCTGGGGAAGGTGACTGCACCCACTTTTAAACACGGGGCTTGTAACTCAGCTCACATCTGACCAATCAGGTAGTAAAGAGGGTTCACTAAAATACCAATTAGGCTAAAAGCAGGAGGCAAAGAAATAGTCAAATCATCTATCATCTGAGAGCACGGGGGAGGGACAATGATTGGGATATAAACCCCAGGCATTCGAGCTGGGAGTGGGCAACCCCCTTTGGGTTCCCTCCTGTTGTATGGGAGCTCTGTTTTCACTCTATTAAACCTTGGGAGCTCTGTTTTCACTCTATTAAATCTTGCAACTACACACTCTTCTGGTCTGTGTTTGTTCCGGCTCGAACTGAGCTTTCGCTTGCTGTCCACCACTGCTGATTGCCATAGTCGCAGACCCGCCTCTGACTTCCACCCCTCTAGAGCTGGCATGGTGTCTGCTGTGCTTCTGATCCAGCGAGGCACCCATTGCCGCTCCCAATAGGGCTAGAGGCTCGCCATTGTTCCTGGGTGGCTAAGTGCCCGGGTTCGTCCTAATCAAGCTGAACACAAGTCGCTGGGTTCCATGGTTCTCTTCTTCCGTGACCCATGGCTTCCAATAGAGCTATAACACTCACCACATGGTCCAAGATTCCATTCCTTGGAATCCGTGAGGCCAAGAACCCCAGGTCAGAGAACAAAAGGCTTGCTGCCATCTTGGGAGCGGCCCAACACCATTTGGGAGCTCTAAGAACAAAGACCCACCAGTAACAGTGCTTAATAAAGAGAACCTTGGAGCTTTTTTCAGGCTGAGATGTCTCAAATAATTGAGACAATAAGGGTGCTATGAACTGAGAAAATATTATGTATATCCTAATATTTTCATAACATTAAGGATGATGTATTTCTTGATTTTTGGAAGAATTTGATCCTAAAACATCTGACCCAACAGTAAATTTGAGGGATAGACTTTTATTTACTGATTTAATATTTTAATGGTTAAAGGTCAATTCTGGTTTCTATTTCTTCTAGAGTAACAGTTTTGGTAAGTTGTAATTAGAAAATTGGATAAATATAGCCAGAAATAATTTCTAGAAATGTATTCATTTGTCTCAGTTTTAAAGTAAATGGTATAAATTTATTCATACTTCTCTTCTTATACCTGCATTATATCTCAAATTGTATCCCCTTTTTAGTTCATAGGTTTATTTATGCCTTTTCTTTCTCAATTTCATCAGAATTTTAACTTTATTAATCAATGCAAATTAAGCAAGCATCTTTAATTTTTTTTTTTTTTTTTTTTTTTTTTTGAGTTGGAGTCTCGCTCTGTCGCCCAGGCTGGAGTGCAGTGGCGCAGTCTCGGCTCACTGCAACCTCCACCTCCCAGGTTCAGATGATTCTCCTGCCTCAGCCTCCCAAGCAGCTGGGAGTACAGGCATGCACCACAAGGCCCAGCTAATTTTTGATATTTTTAGTAAAGATGGGGTTTCCCCACGTTGGCCAGGATGGTCTTGAATTCCTGACCTCATGATCCGCCTGTCTTGGCCTCCCAAAGTGCTGGGATTACAGGCATGAGCCACCATGCCCAGCCGCACCTTTGATTTTTGTCTGATTTTTTTTTTTTAACTTTGTGTTCTAGTTTATTAGTTTGTTCTATTTTAATTTTTTTTTTCTTTTTTTTAGAGACAGGTCTTTCTCTGCTGCCCAGGATGGAGTGCAGTGGTGTGATCATAGTTCACTGTAACCTCAGATTCCTGGGCTCAAAACATCTTCCTGCCTTAGCCTCCTAAGTAGCTAGGACTATAGACACGCGTCACCACAACCAGCTGATTTTTTACATTTTCCAGAGACTGGGTCCTTGCTGTGTTGCCCAGGCTGGTCTCCAACTCCTGACTTCAAGTGATTCTCCCACTTCAGCCTTCCAAATTGCTAGGATTATAGGCATGAGCCACCCGACCTGTGCTCATTTTTTCTTCCTACTGCCTTCTTTGGGTACAGTATTTTTTGCAAAAAATTTCTTGAGGTGGACACTAGCCCATTTATTCTTTCTTTTCCAATGCAAACATTTAAGACTCTAGCTTTAAATGTATCCCACAACTTTGAAAGGAAGCATTTCTATTATTGTCCATTTCTGAACAATTGCTTGATTTCTGTGATGAATTCATCTTTGACCCGTGAGTTATTCAGAAGTATGTTTCATGTTTTCATGTGAATAGTTTTATTATTATTATTATTTTCTAATTTATTGTTATTATAGATCAGGGTCTACATTATATTAATGCTGTAGTATCTACTAAAATTTGGTTTCTGGCCTAATGTGTGTGCTTGAGAGAAATGCTGCCTCTTCATATCCTGTGTCACTTTTTTCTAGTGGTTTGTGCATCTCCTTCTCATCAATTTCAAGATCTTTTGTACAGTTTAGAAATTAACACTTTCTCTGTTGTCAGGATTGCAAACATATTTTTCCAAATCTGCTATTTTCTGCTGATTTTTTGAAATCATCTTTTACTGTATGAAAGTTTATGTTTAATATATACAGAATGAAATTTGCCTAGTGTTTTTTTTAATGCTTATAGGATTCCATATTGCTCAAGCCACCTCTACCACCTTAAATGTACACAGAGACTTCTATATATTCTTGTAGAATTTTTTGACGTTTTTTCAAGGTAAGATTCAGGTTTGGGAAATAAATTTTATATCATTTCATGTATTAAAAGACTTCTCAAGAAAAAAATGCAAACAGAAATGCAAAATTGGGTACAAAAGTGAATATTAGCTTAGAATGTGAAAGAGAACCACAACAGAATACAAATTTGAATATGTTGACAAATACCTCCAACATCCAGTACATCTAGAAAGATGGTATACCTTTACTAAATAACTGCATGACCCTTGCCCCCGCTGCTTTTATCTTCCTACTTTTTAGCTTTACATTTTTTATCTCTTCATATAATTGCAATTTTATAATATTTTCCACAGAGAGACTAAAGAGATAAGTTAGTCTTTCCTCTAGCAGAGTTTATCCAAATTTGTTTTATTATTGATAGTCAGGATGAATAAACCACAGGCATTTGGGCATGAACACAATCACTGCTTTAGGCCCATGGCACAATTGTCTTTCAAGCAGGAAATCTGAAAAATTACTTTACACTCAATTCCCAGAAACAAAGAAAAAATATATGTGATGCATTTATAATTGTGTACATTGTATTCTTAAGTTTATTCTTGAAAGGGTTATTTTGACTAAATATCAATGGGAATTCCATCAATTCTGCCATCAGTTGTGTACATTTGACTATTTGAAGACATTTCCACAAATTGACTTCTGATTCGATATATGCCAAACCTTGTTTCTCTTCTACTATCCTTGTGCTTCCGGGGCCAGTTGCAGTAGGACGTGATCAGAGTATGGTACAAGCAAGGTCCTGTACCTTCATGAGAGAATGCTGAGTTGGGTCAATGATGTAAGCAGTACTAACATTCTGAAGGCCATTCCTACCCTAGGGTGGTTCCCAGTAATTAAACACAAAACCACTACAAAGCACGTACACCTCAATAAGCCAAAACTAAATGGATCCCGTTTTCAACCTTTCTGCTGCCAGAGCCCATAAGCCCTGATGGTGTTTCCAGTGCATTCTGTGAAGAGAGACATGGAAAGGAAAAGATGAGTTCTACCTTCCCAGTAGGTTTGCCGGGGACATTGCTGGTTTTAGGATTGAATGTCCCACATCCTGGGAATTCTCTGTCCTAAACACACCAGGAAGACTTATTATTCTAGGAGAAAGAGACAGTCATCTTAGCCATTGGTGGTTAAACTTGGCAACTTTTTATAAATGTATAACCTGTGGATGCACTGCTGGAGCTCTTCCTAGGGTATTAATAGTGACCCATGCAAGCAGGGGGCTTAACTTTAAGTGAGGGCCTGCAGCCGAAGTTCCAGTAGCCTCCTACGAAATCTGCTGGGTTTTTAATTCATCTTTATCTTCAAATCTTTAATTTAGCTGCAATTTATTTTCAACTCAGATTCTTTATATTCTTCCTAGTCTTCTTCCCTCTGGCTGTTGTGTTCCTTGGATGGCTACATTTCTGTTCTAGCATTTTGTGACTCAGGTAACTGCCTTTGGAATCACCATGTGATGAAGATTCTGTCAGAGATGGGAGTTGATGGAGTCACTCCCAGTGGGGTTAGTGGAGTAGAAGAAAAGTTGCCCACCTCCCACTGAGGCACCTGGGGAAGTGTCTCTGCTACTGAGAACCCCAGCCTCAGGGAACCCACTCTCCACTCAGCAGCTTCTTAGCGTCTTGGTGTCGGGAAACACAGAATTCACGTCCCATGCCCATGTTGCCCAGGGGTCCCCAGAATTCAGAGGTCCATGTTCTCCCGAGGATCTGCCACTTCATCTTCTTTGTTGCAGAGATGTCTGAGGCTCATTTCCAAGAACCCACATAATCCAAGAAAGAGGAAATCCCAGAGCAATTTGGTTTTGGTTTTTCTGCAATAGATCAAACAAAACACAACAAGCCTCACCTGCCCCTGACTGCCTTTTGCCCTGGGTGTACATATGCATGTGTTTGTGTGTGTGTGTGTGTGTGTGTGTATTAAATACATTTTCCTGCTGTTTCTATTCTTTGATTATCATAACAGAAAGATAACAGAGCCTGAATAACACAAGACCCTGGGGACCTGTTAGATTAAAAGCTCATGGAGTGCTTTAACCATTTTTATAGTTGTTATAAAGGTGACGAAAACATTCAGAGAGATAAATAAACCCATGGATATATATATATATATATGTATGTATATATATGTATGTATATATGTATGTATGTATATATGTATATATGTATGTATGTATATATATGTATGTATGTATATACATGTATATATACACACATATTATCTATAAGCCCTGTGATTTCTCATTTATAAATGAGGCCCATTATTTCTCATTTATAAATGTTCCCAATGGTTTTTATCTCATCAGGCTGTTTTGAAGCATAAATAAATAAGCAGATGTTCACATATCCAATACATGCATAGTATAGACATAATACTACATGTGCAAGATCTGTCAGAGTAGATGAATGTGAATTCAGGTGTAGTTTCTGCTTGGGGTGAAGGAACGTTGGGAGGCTATACTGTTTCATGGGAAAAAACACAGGCAATGTTGTCACATCAACCTGGATTAAAACCATTACTTTATCACATACTAGTAAGATTCTCAATCTATCTGGAACCCATATGTATAAAATAAACTGAATACCTACTTAAGAGAGTTGTCATGTAAAATGTTTGAATGCCCAGCAATTGAAGCAGATTGGCATAGAGGAGCAGGGCCTGGGCAGAACAAGCATGTGAAGACCTCCTTCTGTGCCCCTTCAGCTGCTTGTCTCACCATAAACCTCAGAAATGCAATGATGCTACCAAGAAAGCGTGCAGCAGCCACCACGAAAAGCTTTGATTTCCTCCTCTTTCTATTGCTCCTTCTCTCTCGTTGGGACTCACGCTAAGAACTTGAACCGTATGATTTCATATCACTTAAGGAAAAAAAGGAATATTAGGGAGTTCAAGGGGCAGCCACTTGGCAAACATGCAAGCTTGCTTCGGAACATCTTTATAAGCCCCATTTTCATCCAGGTGCTCCTGAGAGCTGCCCCCTGCAGAGCTAACAGAGGCTTCAAGTCCACGCTGCTTATATCCCTTGGCAGCAATTAGAGAAACTGCCCTTCAACATGGGCTTTATTTTATCCTGTGATTGCTAGGGAGAGCTACAAACAGCATCCAGCAGGCAGCGATAGCATTACCTGTTATCATTGTCATTTTCTATTTCATTTATGTTCAACCGCCTTAAATACCGGAAAAGCAGTTTTACTTAAAAGGCTTGGCCCTGCACTTCCAGGTTTATCAGAATAAAGCAGAAACCAAGCTGGAGAGTTTTAAGGGCACAGGAAAAAAAATAAACACCGTTTGGAGACAGGAGGCTTTGAATTATAGTGGGCAAAGATAGCTGGGTTCTGCTTAAGACTTTAAGCATCCAAATAGGTGCATTTAAAATAAATGCCCCCACAGACTTCATCTGAACGCTCATGCCTTTTGTGATCAACATAAAGCAAGCCTCTCAGCAGTAGCTCTCATAAATTCCAAGGATTAATCCACACAGATTGCATTTGGGATTCAACAGCAGGTTCGGATGAAGAGCGGGTAGTTTTGTCTGAATGCTTTTCGCTCAGTTAGTAGCAGGGCAGCTATCTGTTTTTTGAGACTTTAATTTGGAAATAATAATAACTATCATTTATTGGGTACTTTAATGGGCTAGGTGAGGCCTGTTCAAGGAGTTTAGATGGAATTTCATTGAACTCGTATAAAATCTTGTAAGTAGCATTAAAGACGAAGAAATCAAGACTCAGAGAGATAATTAACTTGCTGAAAATCAAATTGCTGGTAAGTAATGGAGAGCCAAAATTTAGGTAAGAAGGGATATCAGAGTCAAGGTGACAGCAGACGTATCTTACTCAAAAACATCATTCCTTTTCCATCAGGCCATACCTTTGACATATGCAAAATAAATATTGCCAAATCTAAGATGCCATCAGTTGTGAGATGCTCTGTCATGTATCATAAAGAAAAGACAAAAAAACTTGTCAATTAAACTGATTCCAAGACACATTCTAATTTCAGATGTAAAATGTGAGGAAAAAAGTGTTTTTAAAGAGCCGTGAAAAAATGGTAATTAAAAAACTAGGCTTAAATGTAAACAACAAAAATGGTAATTAAAAAACTAGGCTTAAATGTAAACAACAAAAATGGTAAGTAGAAAACTAGGCTTACATGTAAACAAAAAAATGGTAATTAAAAAAACTAGGCTTAAACGTAAACAGTAAAGAAGTAATACGCAGGCCTAGCTGGAGGGCAGATTGATGATACACAAGGCACATTCTTGTTACCTCTTGCTTTCTCCGAAGCTGAGAATAAAATCCAGATTCAATCATTGCCGTTTCTGTATTCTACCTGCAGGTGGCAGTGCAGGCTACTGTATGTGGCCTTTGGCCTCACTGGGAAAGGGTTTCAGAGGATCAGGGGCAGTTGGAGAAATTTTTTTCACTTCTTTTATTTGTATTTGCTGTTTCTGAACTGATTTGAATCACAGTGTCATTTCTGTTGCGCTTTCCTTCTCCTTCTTCTCCTCTCTGATGTCTTCTCTCTCCCCATTTACTCTTTTTCTCCCAAGATTCCCAAAGTCTGAAACAGCTCTACTTGCAGTGAAAAGAAATGCGTCCCCTTTTTCCTTGCACTTCTAATCAGACGTTGACGGATTAGCTAAAGGCGGGGGGAAGCTGGTGTCCTGATTATTCTATGTGCCCATTTGTCTGGAGAATGTTTCTCAGGTAGATCTTCCTACCTCTTTATGTACTTGATGATGAAATCTGTTTCTATCACTTTCCTCCTAAAACCCTCAAATACCCCGTCAAATCCCATAGGATAAGTCTAAGCATGGAAATCTATCTTAGCCTGTTTCTCCTACCCTGTTCTGCACCACTACACCAGGCTGCAGCCCGTGAACACATACTGTGTCCATTCCCAACTCCGGGCCTTCACTTATGGCTGCCTTCTCTCTGAAATGTCCTTCCCCTATTCTCTGCTCATACAACATCATGCTCACTCATCCCTCAAAACTCAGTTCAAGTTCCTTAGTGAAACCCTTTCTCACTTGAACTTCACAGCCTTCCACATACATCCCAACCATCTCAGCAGCCTTCTGTGCACAAGCTCATTGGCAGGCTGTCACTCTAGCAGCTATCAATGTGGCAATCTTCCTCTTTCGTTCTTATTTATATCTGTTTTCCCATTACATAGCACAGGGCTGGAATGATGGTAGGTACTCAATTCATATTTATTAAATTCATAATCGAATGGCTCTTTTCTAAAATACACTACTTCTGATATATCCTAGGTAAGTTATCTTTAACTTGTACACACTTAGGTCACCCGGAAAGCTCTTGAAACTCCTCATAAACAGACCCCACCCCAGACCAATGAAACCAGAACTTCTGTGGATGTAGCCCAGGCATGAGCATCTTTGAAAGTTCTCCAGATTTCAAGACCCAACCAAGGCTGAGAATTACTGCCATTGCAGTGATTTACAAAATGTGGTCCCAAGGCCAGCCGTATCAACCTTTTATGATAAAGGCAAATTTTTAGGACTCACCCAAAACCATAAAGGCAGAAATGGCTGGGGAGTTTGGGAGTGGTGGCTGGGGGGCAGGGGGGCAGGGTAGCAATCTGTATTTTAAGAGACCATTTAGTCAACGCATACTACAGTGTAAGAACCACTGCCTCGGCCTGGCGTGGCTCACGCCTGTAATCCCGTTGTGTCCGGAGTTGGTTCCTCCGTGACTGGAATCCCAGTGTGTCTGGATTTGGTTCCTTCCAGTAGGTTCGTGGTCTTACTGACTTCAAGAATGAAACCGCGAACCTTCGTGGTGAATGTTACAGCTCTTCAACGTGGCAGGGACCCAAAGAGTGAGCAGCAGTAAGATTTATTACGAAGAGTGAAAGAATAAAGCTTCCCCAGCAAGGAAGAGGACCCTACCACGTTGCCGCTGCTGGCTGGGGTGGCCAGCTTTTATTCCCTTATTTGTCCTCCCCCCATGTCCTGCTGATTGGTCCATTTTACAGAGCGCTGATTGGTCCATTTTATAGAGCGCTGATTGGTCCATTTTACAAACCTCTAGCTAGCTACAGAGTGCTGGTTGGTGCATTTTTGCAGAGCACTGATTGGTGAATTTATAAACCTCTTGTAAGACAGAAAAGTTCCCCAAGTCCCCACTGGATCCAGGGGGTCCAGCTGTCTTTGCCTCTCAGTAGGACTTTGGGAGGTTGAGGTGGGTGCATCCCCTGAGGTCAGGAGTTCAAGACCAGCCTGGCCAACATAGTGAAACCCCGTCTCTACTAAAAATACAAAAATTAGCTGGTGTGGTGGGACGTGCCTGTTATCCCAACTACTCGGGAGGCTGAGGCAGGAGAATCGCTTGAACCCAGGAGGTGGAGGTTGCAGTGAGCCAAGATAGTGCCACTGCACTCCAGCCTGGGCAACAGAGCGATACCCCGTCTCTCACACACACAAAAATACTAAAATAAAAAAAAAAAAACCCACTGCCTCCGAGATTCACTTTAAATAATGTTGCAATGTTTTGTGTGAATGAATCCTTCCTCCACCTTGTTCTGATTTTATTCTGGGCACTATTTCTTCCATATACTTACAAACAAAAAGCAGGCTCATATTAGATTTTTTTTTTTTTAACCCAGTTTGGTCTTGTGATCTACATCAATCCATCTTGTGACCAATATCAATGCAATAGCCCAAAAAGATATTTTACATGTTTATTTCATCCCTTAAAACAACCAGAAATATCATTATCATGGCTAATTTTCAAATTATGAAGTAAAAATTGACAAAAAATGAACATACATTGGACTTTCACTATGTGCCACACACATATTAATACACTTAACATGTATTATGTTAAGTGCTTAATTATCTCACAACTCTAAAAAGTGAGTACATTAGCACATCCATTCTACAGATGAGAAAAGGAAGGCTGGAAAAAGACATGATGAATCCAGGGGGAAGAGCAGGGATTTGAATTCAGATCTGTCCTGACGTCAAGTTCTTCTTTGGGGTTTCAGGATTTTCCATTTTGTGCTTTGCACATAGTCATGCAGCTGTAGAGTGAAGAAAATCTGTTGCTCTTCAAAGTTCCTGGCTAGTTCCTGAAGAAATGTTATTACTTTGAGCACACTGATATGGTTTGGCTGTGTCCCCACCCAAATCTCATCTTGAATTTTAGCTCCCATAATTCCCACTTGTTGTGGGAAGGACCTAGTGTGAGGTGATTGAATCATGGGGGGCGGGGGGGGGGGTCTTTCCTGTGCTGTTCTCGTGATAGTGAATAAGTCTCACGAGATCTGATGGTTTTATAAAGGGGAGTTCCCATGCACATGCTCTCTTTTTTTGCTTGCCACCATGTAAGATCTGACTTTGCTCCTCCTCTACCTTCTGTCATGATTGTGAGGCCTCCCCAGCCATGTAGCACTGACTCCATTAAACCTCTTTCCTTTATAAATTACCCAGTCTCAGGTATGTCTTTATTAGCAGTGTGAGAACAGGCTAATACACACATTAAATAATTATGCTGTTTCCTGCTCATTTGGAGTGGTATACAAATAAGGGCTTTCTCTCTTTTTTTTTCCCCCAAGGCTTTAAAAAGGGGTACGATTTCAACACTCACAGGATTGGAGAGGAAGTTTTATTCTAAGATGGTAAAACTCTTAAACTCACACCCTTGGTTCTAAACCTATGGTCTGAATTCTTAGAGTCATTATTCACGTTGTCATTCTGAGTCTATGAATATTACTAAAGTTTTACCAGGCCCTGTGCTAGGCTTTGGGAGGCAGAGCGGTGAAAGAGATAGGTAAGGCCTCTGCTTTCCTCTTAATCAAGCCAGGGCCCCTGCTTGCTCGCCATCAAGAAGAACCATATCTACAATACATGAATCAGTGCAGTAGCTAAGTTTAGATGTTATGATTGCACTACCAAAGGCAATAAGACAGGAGGTGGCCAGCGCAGGCCTCCGTGAACTAAACTGTATCGTGTGTGTGTGTGTGTGTGTGTGTGTGTGTGTGTGTACACGTTTCCTCTTAAGGGTACTGACAGAAAGATCTTTTTACCTGCATACCTCTGTTAATAACTAGTTTTAAACTATGTTGAAGAATGGGTATGGATTCTACAACCACATTAAATAGATGTGGCCTATCCGACAAATGAAACCTGAGATTCTATTTTCAAAACAGGACACCTCAATCATAAAATCTCTAATGCCAGCAGCACCTGTAGCTCGCTGAGCCCCAGCTGAAGGAGAAGGGGATAAGTAAGGAGGTTTTTAAGATCGTGGCTGGTACAAAGCCGACTGCTCACAGATCAACCAGTGGCAAAGCCCCCAGGAAGCAACCGGCTGTGGAAGCTGCTTGCAGTAGTGCGCCCTCTCCTGGAAGGGTGAAGAAAACTCATAATTACAGGCCTGGTTACTGTGACACTCCATGATATCAGACCTTATCAGAAGTCCTCCAAACTTCTGATTTGCAAACTTTCCTTCCAGCATCGGATGCACGTCATTGCTCAGGACATGAAAACATCTGCGCTTTTAGAGCGCAGCTATTGGTGCTTTGCGGGAGGCAAGTGAGTGAGGGCTATCTGGTTGGCCTTTTTGAAGACACCAACTTGTGCACTATCCACGCCAAATGTGTAACAATTATGCCAAAAGTCATCCAGCTAGCACATCTTATACGTAGAGAAGGTCCTTAAGAATCCTCTATGATGGGAGCATTTCATTCTGAGAAAAAATTCTCTTCTTCTTGTTATTGGTGGTTCTGAATGTTAGATATTTTTTTTCCATGGGGTCAAAAGGTAACTAAGTATATGATTGCCAGTGAAAAAATAGAGGACAGAAACCAGATATTGACACTTTTTTCTGTTTTCATTTGTGTGTGAACTGTTAGTATAAATGCCCTGCATTTATGTCCCTACATAAAGCATTAATGCAAGTCAAACCTTTCAGTGAACAAGTTTCAGTGGTTAAACTTTATAATAATTAAGAAACCTGTTAATTTTTTTCTGAACAATGCTAGCATTTGGATTTTTTTTTTAAATAAGTAAATGTTTTATTGACAGCAACTAAATGGTGTTTGTAGCATTTTTATCAAACAACAGATACCATCCATTCACTAGACTTTTCTCAATGAATTGTCCTACATGCAGTACATGTTTTTAAATATTGCCTTTCTTTTGTGTTGTTTCTGTAAGTTTGCCATTAAAATACATTAAACTATTTTTAAAAAAACTCTCCATAGGTCATGGTCAGCAAGCATGTCTTCAGCAATCACATCAGTCTCAGGAGAAATTTTCATGGTCAGGAAGATAAATTTCATCCTAGATAGGGCAGTGTTGTAATAAAGGCATAGAATAGGATGGGAGCATGGTGATGAGCAGGAATAATGAGAACTCTCTTCTACCTGCCTGTCCAACAGATATATTATTTAAGGATAATTAGTTCAATGCTTAAATCAATGAAATCTTATTTTAAAATAGAGTTATAAATAATCACTTTTAGTAACTCAGAAGGAATCACTGGGATGAGGCTATGAAAGGCAGAATGTGTTAGTGAACAAAGTCGTTGAGTCATAACGGTCACAACTGAGACTATGCTTTCAAAAGCATCCCCTAGCCTAATTACCCAATTGTTTTCTTTTTGATTTTTAGACAGAGTCTTGCTCTGTCACCCAGGCTGGAGTGGTGTGATCTGGGCTCACTGCAACCTCCGCCTCCCGAGTTCAAGCAATTCTCCTGCCTCAGCCTCCTGAGTAGCTGGGACTACAAGTGTGCACCACCACGCCTCGCTAATTTTTGTATTTGTAGTAGAGACAAGATTTCACCATGTTGGCCAGACTAGCCTCAAACTCCTGACCTCAACAGATCCACCCACGTTGGCCTCTCAAAGTTCTGGGATTACAGGCATGAGCCACTGCACCCAGCCCTATATGTATTTTTTTAATAGTCCTTTCCCCCTAGAATTGTTCACAACCCTTATTCTATTCCTTTCCTTATGTTTCTGTCTTTCATCCTCCCCATCAGGAGGGCCAATTACAAAATACTCAGGGAAGGAAAGGCTCTTAGGGACATATTTCTAGGAAGATGAATCTCTATAAACTTTCTTTCAAACAATCACCAACCCCAATTTCCTAATTTTAACTCAATTGTCAAGTCATTGTTAGATTCAAAAATAGTAAACAAGAAAGCAAAGAATAAATCAGAACCTGAGGATAAAGGGCAGAAGGTTCATTGAAGAAGGTAAAAGTTTGGTCCACAAAAACAATTTTAGAATAAACGAATCCAGTAATGTCGCAGGATACAAAACCAACACTCAAAACTCAGTGTGTTTCTCTACACTAACAACAGAAAACCCCAGAAGGAAATTAAATCAACAATCCCTTTTACAATACCATCAAAAAGGATAATGTAGAATAATGAAGGTGCTTACCACTATGAACTTCCCTCTTAGGTCTACTTTTGCTGCATCCCCTAAGTTGTGTTTCCATTTTCAATTGTCTCAAGATATTTTTTAATTTTCCTTTTGATTTCTTCTTTGACCCTTTGGTTGCTCAGAAGTATGTTGTTTAATTTCTACCTATTTGAGTGTTTTCCCATTTTCTTCCTGTGATTGGTTTATAGTTTCATACCACTGTGATTGGAAAAGATACTTGGTATGATTTCAACCTTCTTGAATTTGTTAAAACTTATTTTGTGTCCTAACATATGGTCTATCCTGGAGAATGTTCCATGTGTACTTGAAAAGAATAGTATCCTGCTGCTGAAGGATGGAGTGTTCTATTGTAAAGCATGGCCACTATAGTTAATAATAATGTATTATTAAGTTGGTGCAAAAGTCAGTGTTTTTTGCCAATGCACCACTGCACTCCAGCCTGGCAACAGAGCGAGACTCCATCAAAAAAAAAAAAAAAAAGTATTTGCAAAAACCACAATTACTTTTGCATCAACCTAATAAATACTTGAATTGCTAAGAGTTTAAATCTTACCTGTTCTTACCACAAAAATATATATGCCTGTGAGATTATAGTTAATTAGTATGATTTAATCATTTAATAATGTATAAATATACCATAACATCACAGTGCACACCACAAATACACAAATTTTTCTTTGTCAATTATAACTTAATAAACTGGGGAACATTTTTTAAGAGCTGAAAGTATTATAAATATGTAAAAAAAGAAGAATAAAATACTTAGGAATAAGGTTTTGTTGTGGTTTTTTGTTTTTCATTTTTTAAATTTATTTCATTTTATTTTTTAGTGATACATAACAGATGTACATATTTTGGGGGCACCTGTGATAATTTGATACATTCATATAATCCTAGGGTAATTGGGATATCCATTACCATAAATATTTATCTTTTCTTTATGCTAGAAATATTGGAATTAACGGATAAACATAAGGAGGCAAAAATCTTGTACACTGAAAATTATACAACATTATTGAAAAAATCAAAGAAGATAAAAATAAATGGAAAGACATCCTATGCTCATGATTGAAAAACTTAATTCTATAACAATATTCATAGTACCCAAAAAATCTATAGATTCATTGCAATCCCTATCAAAATCTCAATGGCAATTTTTGTAGAAATAGACAAAACTCATCCTGAAATTGATAGGGAATCTCAGAAGACTCTGAATAGTCAAAACAATCTTTAAAAAGAAGACCAAAGTTGGAGTTCTCACACTTCCTGAATTCAAAACATAACACAAATCTACAGTAATCAAAACAGCATGGTAATAGCATAAAGAGAAACATATAGACCAATAAAACAGAATAGGCAGCCCAGAAATAAACTCTTGCTTACATGGTAAAATTATTGTCAACAAGGGAGTCACGGTCACACAATAGGGAAAGGAGAGCTTCCTGAATAAATGGTATTGGGAAAACTAGATATCCACATTCAAAAGAATGAAATTGGATTCTTACCTTAAACAATATACTAAAGCTAACTCAAAGTGAATCAAAGGCCTAAATGTAAGACTTAAAACTTTAAAACTCCGCAAAGAAAACATAGGGGAAAGGCTTCATGACATTGGAATTGGCATTCATTTCCTGAATACGACACCAAAAGTACAGGAAACAAAAACAAAAAAGACAAATGAGACTATATAAAAGCTACAAATGAGACTATATAAAAGCTACAAACTATTTGGCATCAAAAAAGTCAACAGTGAAAAGGCAACCTATGGAATGGGAGAAAATATCTGCAAATCATCTATCTGATAAGTTTGTATCCAGAATATAGGTAGACTTCTTACAACTCAACAATTAAAAACAAATAACCCAGTTCAAAAATGGGCGAAGAACTCAGCTAGACACTTCTCCAGTTGGCCAATAAACACATGAAAAGATGTTTAATATCACTAAACAACAGAGAAATGCAAATCAAAACCACAATGAGATACCATCTCACACCCATTAGGATGACTATGATTTAAAAAACAAAAACAAAAGCAGAAAACAAGTACTGGCAAGGATGTAAAGAAATTGGAGACCTTGGACACTCCTTAGTGGGAGTGTAAAATGGTGCACCTACTGCAGAAAACAGTATGAAGTGTCCTCAAAAACATAAGAATAGAATTACCATATGATCCAGTAATGCCATTTCTGAATATATGTCTGAAAAATTAAGAGCAGGAACTTCAAGAGATCTTTGCACACCTACATTCATAGCAGCACCATTCACAACAGTCAACATTTGGAAGCAACCAAAACGTTCATGGATGGATAAATAAAGAAAATGCGTTCTTTACATACAATGGAATATAATTCAGCCTTAAAAAGGAAGAGAAACTTGTCACATGCTACAACATGGTTGACCGTTGAGGACATTACGCTAAGTGAAATAAACCAGTCACAAAAATACAAATAATGTGTGATTCTACTTATATGAGGTATATGAAAAGCCAAACTCATAGAAAGTAAAATTGTGGTTGCTAGGGGGCAGAAAGCAGGGAGGTTTTGTTTAATGAGTCTAAAGTTTCAGTGCACAATTAAAATTTCTGGACATCTATTGCATAGCTATGCGAATACAGTTAACACTACCAAATTGCACAATTTAAAATTGTTAAGATGATAAATTATGTTAGAGTGCTTTAAGAGAGAGAAGAGCAGTCGTTCTTGGGGTATAGCTACAGTTAGTCAAAGTCATTGCATTTGGTGCATTAGGTGTTACAGTTTAGTGAAAAAGGAAGTTTGTGAATAAAGAAGAAGAGACCCAGAGAGGGATGTAAACAGGAAAGAGGAATAAGATGGAGGCGTGGCCGGGCGCGGTGGCTCACGCCTGTAATCCCAGCACTTTGGGAGGTCGAGGCGGGTGGATGATGAGGCCCAGAAATGGAGATCATCCTGACTAACACGGTGAAACTCCGTCTCTACTAAAAATACAAAAAATTAGCCAGGCGTGGTGGCAGGAGAATGGCATGAACCCAGGGGGCAGAGCTTGCAGTGAGCCGAGATCGCGCCACTGCGCTCCAGCCTGGGCGACAGAGCGAGACTCCGTCTCCAAAAAAAAAAAAAAGATGGAGGCGTAAGAGAATAAAGAGCTGGTGGGCCAGGAGAATGCCCTGTAGCAGAGGGCAGAAGAAAGTGCTGGTAGTGGGTGTTGGTTAGTGGTGTTCTGTACTGCAGATATTTACGGGAAAAACGATACCCAAAGTGGGAACATTTCAGAAAAGGCAGAATTAGCCTTGGAAAATTAGGAGGGAAAAATGAGAGAATGAATGTAGAAATAGAGTTTATTAATCAGAATGTAATACTGCAAACCACAGCAAAAGAATTTGGTTAACTCAAGCAAAAAGGAATGTATTTGGAGGGTCTTGGGTTAACTCTCAAAATTCACAGAAGACCAGATAATCAGAGCTAAACCAACAAAGACTGGGATCCAAAAACACAGGCAAGTTCAAACCACGGGATGAACTGAGGTTAGGTCATGGGCACTGGTACTATTGCCACTGGACACTAAAGCTGATAACACTGGTGTCTTTAGGCTACTGCTGGTGACAACTTTAAGCTGTGAATCTGTCAACCGCTCCCCAAGATTCAAAAGCTTGGCTGTGCATGTCTTACCAGCCAAACCTTCATCACCTTCCCACTCCTCCACACCATGACTTTCAAGAGTACCTGCTCTCCTGCTTTGGGAGACAGCCAAGTCACAGTGTCCCACCAGGACACACAATGCAGGAATTCGTTCAAAAAGTAAGGCTCTTATGATCATGAGTTGCTAGAATAAAACATGCATACCCACCACACCATACCCCACCATTGTCTAGACATAAACAAAACATAACACACAATAAAAAGCTCCTACCAAAGATAAACAAGCTCACCCTTATTCTACTGAACATATTCCACTTCCAAAAGGAAGCCACTATACTCTCTCCACTTTCTTCAAGTTTCAACCCTAAGACCTCTGACTAACATCTATTTCTTTTTTCAGTTTTGTAGCAATTCTATTCTATTTCAAACCACAAAATAATTACAAAGTTAGATGATACCAATGCATATGCAATCTTTGTGGAAAGCCACACAAATAGGGAAGTTAGTTAAAATATTTACATGCCACAAAAAGGAAGGAAATTCTGAGTAATGGCTTTAGTCATCTTCTTTGCACAGGTCCCATGCCTGTGCATGATATTGATGGCTTACTGACTCTATGGCTCACTCCATGGCTACTTTGCCTCCTGCCAGCACTTCAGCAGTTGGAGTGCTTAATCAGTGGGGTGACCCAAAATGTCATACATGAGTATTTCAGCCTTTGGTGGTCCTGTTTTTTGTTTCTTTGTTTTGTTTTGAGATGGAGTCTCGCTCTGTTGTGCCCGGGCTGGAGTACAGTGGTTCGAGCTCAGCTCACTGCAACCTCCACCTCCCAGGTTCAAGCGATTCTCCTGCCTCAGCCTCCCAAGTAGCTGGGATTACAGGCGCACACCACCATGTCTGGCTAATTTTTTGAATTTTTAGTAGAGACGGGGTTTCACCATATTGGCCAGGCTGGTCTCAAACTCCCGACCTAGGTGATCTGCTCGCCTCAGACTCCCAAAGTGCTGGGATTACAGGCCTGAGCCACTGCACCCAGCCAGTCCTGTATGTGTATAGTTGCAATATCCTTTCAACTGTCTTTTACTAACTTTATGTTTAAAAAATATTTCAGTTATATATTGGACAAAAGCAGAAATGAGATTACCTGATGATAAATCAGCCCTCTTGTACAATTACACAATGATGCTCTTCATTACATTGCAAGATTTTAATTCTCTTCAGCCAGTCTATTTTTAATTTTTTCACGGGGGCTTATGTTATATAAGATTATAAAAAGATGGCTATTTCCCTACCAGGCAATTCAAGTCCCTACCAAATCCTATACAAGTGGCTCCAAACATCTTATCAAAATAAATCTTTTTAAACAAATGACAGTTTGAAAACAAATCAAAATACCTCAGTAGCTTTTAACCAAACACTAACTTTATTTGTGTAAATAATGAGTAATATTTGCCTCTTTCTGATTAAATCATTTCCTATTCAAACTGGAGCATGAGCTATTTCACACTTGAAATTCTTATCCCATATGCAACTCTCAAGGGCTGAATTGTGTCCCCTACCAACTCCTATGTTGAAGCCCTAACAGCCAGTCTCTCAGAATGTGACTGTATTTGGAGACAGGTCCTCCAACGTGGTAATTAAATTAAAATGAGGCCTTTGGGGTAGGTCCTACTTCGATCTGACTGATGCCCTTAAAAGAAATTTGGACACACAGAAAGGCACCAGGATGCAGGCATGCAGAGAAGACAAACCATGTGAGAACACAGCAAGAAGGCGGCCATCTCTAAGCCAGAGCAAGCCCTATTAGATAGTTAAATTTGAAAGTTTATTTACTAATGAGCTTGATTAGTGTTAGAAGCCAACTGCCCCCAAAGCAGACTTTAAGATGGGGGGTGTGGACCGGGCGCGGTGGCTCACGCCTGTAATCCCAGCACTTTGGGAGGCCAAGGCGGGCGGATCACGATGTCAGGAGATCGAGACCATCCTGGCTAACATGGTGAAACCCCGTCTCTACTAAAAATACAAAAAAATTAGTCGGGCGCGGTGGCGGGCGCCTGTAGTCCCAGCTACTCTAGAGGCTGAGGTAGGAGAATGGCGTGAACCCGGGAGGCGGAGCTTGCAGTGAGCCAAGATCGCACCCCTGCACTCCAGCCTGGGTGACAGAGCAAGACTCTGTCTTAAAAAAAAAAAAAAAAAAGGATGGGGAGTGTTGTACAGGTGAACTACAATAAAGAAATCCCAAGGGAAACCTGTGAAAGAATGGGGAAGCCAAGCAGGAGCAAGATTTCAGGTCAAGTTTTTCAGGGAGTTGCTTCAGTTTCTCCCACAGGAGTGTCTGTTGAACTCACCACTGTGCTGTCCCTTGGTAAGAGTTACAGGATTATCAAACTTCCAAACCCATCGTTGGTTTAGGAGAAAGTAAATTCTCAGACTCTGCCATGAACAGTCCTCTACAATAGGAAGAGCATACGCTGGCTCTTAAGACCAAAAGTTCCTCAAAGTTCTGGGGCCCTAAAAATAGAATAAGGGGAATCCATGGGGATCTGGTTGGAGTACCAGTATTAAACACCATGGTAAATGTTGGATTGTTCTGTTACTTCAACTTACCTGTTAGGTTCTGTGCCATATGCTAGAAAGCCACCATAACTTCTGGAGACTATGTAGCTTTGAGAACTTCAGCATCACCAAGTTGTCATTAAGCTCAGACACTCCTGTCATTTCTACCATGCCCCCTCCTATTTCAGGAATTCCTTCAGAAAAATGACCAGGCATTCCCCAGGAAAGCCACCTAGATAAAGTTAACCGAGCTCTGGAAAGTCGTCTGTTTTCTTGCTCCTGTTGGGCCCTTTCACTTTGTTTTCAAGCCTTCTTCACCCTTTCTCCCCTTCCTTTGATCTCTTTCCCTCGTCATATTTTTCACTTATACTCTGATGTTCTGCATTTCTCTGGGATCTTTGTTGAATTTCTTTCAGCAGTTTTTCTGGCATCTTTATCATAATCCAGTTTATAATCAAGAACAATATCATGGACTTTTCCCCAGTGACTCAGGAGGATACCTCCTTTTTCCCGCCCTTTCAGGTTGGACTGAATTAGGATTTATTTCCATGACTCTATCACAGTCTTGGATGGAAACATTTAGCAATCTTAAGAAGCCACTTGCTCTCTTGGCATACAGAGTGTAATAGATAATCTTTCATGATACAGTTGGTGGGAGTAGGCATGCAACAAATGCGAGTCATGTGTTGATGTAATTTATTTGTGCCTTTAGGGCTTGCGCAGGCCTCATATCTATATACTACTTCCTCATGACGTTTTGCTACATGGATTAGACATGCAGTTCATAATGGGTCCTATGATTGGAATATATTCCCCAAAGTTTATGTTTTAGAAACATGATCCCAGTGCAGAAGTGTTGGAAGGGGGGCCGTTTAACAGGTAATTAGATCATGAGGGCTCTGATCCCCTGAATGGATTAATGCTGGTATCCAGGAAGTGGGATTTTTATGAAAGGACATGTTTGTAGTTCTTTCTTTCTCTCTCTCTCTCTCTCTTTACCTCTGCTATGGTTTAGTTCTATGTCCCCATCCAAATCTCATCTCAAATTGTAATCCTCACATGTCAGAATAGGAACCTGTAATCCCCGGGTGACGAGGGAGGGAGGTGATTAGATAATCGGGGCAGTTTCCCCCATGCTGTTCTCGTGATAGTGAGTGAGTTCTCAGGAGATCTGGTGGTTTTATAAGTGTTTGACAGTTTCTCCTTCACACATTCTCTCTTGCCTGCCACCATGTAAAACGTGCCTACTCCCTTTTCTGCCATAATTGCAAGTTTTCTGAGGCCTCCCCAGTCATGAAGAACTGTGAGTCAATTAAACCTCTTTCCTCTATAATTTACCCAGTCTTAGGTAGTTCTTTATAAAAGTGTGAAAACTAACACAATCTCCCTGTCTTTGTTTGCGTCTCTGCCATTTGATGTTTTTTGCCATGTTATGACATAACAAGAAGTCCCTCACTTCCATCAGTTTTGAACTTTCCAGTCACCAGAATTGTGAGAAATACATTTCTATGCTTTATAAATTATGCAGTCCCAGCTATTCTGTTATAGCAGCACACAATGGACTAAGACAATAGGTAACTCAGATCCTATGATCATCCAATTTTCCATCACCAGGAGTTTTTATCAAGGCCCATAATTAAACCATAAACTCTTTTCTACAAAGAGGAATAAGTTCTTACTGAAGAAGGCATAACTTTTCTTAAAACCCCAGTAGTCTGAGATTCTCCTATTGGGGTTTATCATAGTTTTATTCATATAGTATCTTGATCTACCCCCAAAACTTAAAGTAGCACTCATTGGATATGCCTGAACTGAAACCTGGACCATCTAGGGATCCTTCTTTTGTTCTGGGCCTCATTCAAATTAGGAAGTTGTATTTATGTCCCAGGCTGCCATAATAAATCACCAAAAACTCAATAGCTTAAAACAACAGTAATTTATTTTCTCAGAGTCCTGGAGGCCAAATGTCTCTCAAGGCATTAGCAGGGTTGACTCCTAGTGAAGGCTCCAAGAGAGAATTCGCTTCATGCATTTCTCCAAGCTTCTGGCTGTTGGCAATCCTTAGCCTCCCTTGGCTTATACTGGCAGCACTTCAATCTCAGCCTCCATTTTCACATTGCCTTCCCCTCTCAGTCCTGTTTTCTTATAAGGACAACTATCATTGGATTCAGAGACCACTTTAAATCCAGGATGAGCTCATCTCAAGATACTGAATTTTACCTACAAAGATTCTTTCCCTATATCAGGTCGTGTTCAGAGGTTCTGGGCTTTAAGCCAATATACAAAAAGGAAAGGACAGTTTTTTCAATAAATGATACTGGGCTGGGTGTGGTGGCTCACGCCTGTAATCCCAGCACTTTGGGAGGCCAAGGTGGGTGGATCACGAGACCAGGAGGTCGAGACCATCCTGGCTAACATGGTAAAACCCCGTCTCTACTAAAAATACAAAAAAATTAGCCAGGCATGGTGGCACATGCCTGTAGTCCCAGCTACTCAGGAGGCTGAGGCAGGAGAATTGCTTGAACCCGGGAGGCGGAGGTTGCGGTGAGCTGAGATCACGCCACTGCACTCCAGCCTGGGTGACAGAGTGAGATTCCATCTCAAAAAATTAAAATACAATAAATAAATAAATAAATAAAACTAGAAAAACAGGATATCCTCAAACAAAACAATTACTTTTAACCCTTATTTTATACCATACACAAAAATGTACTCCAAATGAGTTAAAGAATTGTAAGATGTGATATCATAAAACTTGAAAAAGACAAGAGGAAAAACTGTTTGGCATTGTTGTTGGCTATGATGTTTTTTTTGGCTATAACACCAAAAGCACAGGCAACAAAAGCAAAAATAAACCAGTTGGATCACACCAAACTAAAAAGCTTCTGCGTAGCAAAGGAAGCAATCAACAAAATGAAAAAGCAACCTGGATTGGGGTGAATTGGGAGAAAATATTTGGAAAATGTATATCTAGTAAGGGGTTAATATGCAAGATCTATAAGAAACTTATATAGCTCAATAGCAAAATATAAATAGTATGATTTTAAAATGAACAAAGGACTTTAACAGATATTTTTCCAAAGTTGACATGCAAATGGCCAATGGGTATGTGAAAAAGTACTTAATATCACTAATCATCAGGGAAATGCAAATTAAAATCAGAATAAAAATGTCAGCTCACACCTATTAAAATGGCGATTATCAAAAAAGATGAAAGACAGATGTTTGTAATGATGTGGATAAAAGGGAACCCCTGTATACTGTTGGTGGGAATATAAATTGGTATAATCACTATGGGAAACACTATGGAGGTCCCTCACAAATTAAAACTAGAACTACCATTTGATTCAGCAGTCCCACTGCCGGCTATCGATCCAAAGGAAATGAAATCAATATCTTGAAGAGATCTCTGCACTTCCATATTCATTGCAGCTTTACTCAAAACAGCCAAAATATGAAAACAACCTAAGTTTCCACTGACAGATGAAAGGAAAAAGAAATATAATATACATGTACACACACAAGGGAATATTACTTAGTTTTAAACGAAAAGAAAATCCTGCCATTTGAAATAACACGGATAAATCTGGATGACACTATGCTAAGTGAAGCAAGCCAGACACAGAAAGAGAAATAATGCATAATCTCACATCTAAAATAATTGAATCTGAAAATGTTCAATTAATAAAAACAGAGTTGAATACTGATTATCACAGGCAGAGTATAGCAGAAATGGGAAGATGTTGGTCAAAGTCTATAATAGTTTCAGTTATGTAGGATAAATAGGTTCTAGAGATCTAATGTACAGTATGGGGACTACACTGTATTATTAATATATACTCATATACTTGAAATGTGCTGAGAGATCTTATATGCTCTTAGTACAAACACACACACACACACACAACGTTAACTGTGAAGAAATGGACATGTTAATTAACTTGACTGTAGTATTCAGCTCACCATGTATATATATCCCAAAGCATATTGTATATATTTAATATATACATTTTTAATTTTTTACTAAAATTCTGGACATCATCATGTAAAACAAACAGTAAGACTCTGAAACCTAAAGAGAAGAAGAAAGACTGACTAGGGATCTCAGGACCTAAGGAATGACACAAGGGTGAGTTCCTTGGATTTTCTCTTTGCCTCATATTTCTTACGATTGGAGCAGAAGGATCTGGACTCCAATGGGCACAGACCAAAAAAAAAAAAAAAAAAAAAAAAAAAGAGTTCCAACAAATAGCTTGGTCTTCTTAGCCAAAGGACTAGAAAAAGGAAAACCTAGTAAGACAGAAAACGTGTAGACAATAACTACCCTGGCAGAATGCCACAGAAAGAACCATAGCCCTATCCTACCCCCCATAACAGCCGAGACCAGATGGGGACCCTAGACTTTACCCTTGCCAGGCTGTAAGGAGATATCTCACTTCTGTACCACAGGGTGATGTTACAGAAGATAGAATAGAAAACTGAGAATTAATTTCATCCCTGCAGGTGGTAATAAGATGTCCCCTCTTCCTGCAGTAAAAGTGGAGACCACACAGGGAACCTGGTTTTCACCCTGCCAGCAGAGGTGATATCAGAGAAGACTTACAGTCGGGACTTTCATCATCGCTCAGTGTTAAGGAGGCCACTCCCTGCCCTGTGGCATCAGTGAAGGTTATCTGGTGAGCAGTGTTGAGGCATTCCTACCTCTCTTAGCCGGGGATGTAACAGTGAAGGCCTAGTATGGAGCCGGAATTCCCACCTCTGCCCATCAGAGATAAAGACATTCTCTGCTAGGGTAACAACCTAGGCCTAGTAGGGAACTGGACTTTTACCGCTTACTAGAGTCCCCTGTTTCTCACCAGAGTGGTGTTAGAGGAAGCCAGCCAAAACAGAAGCTTAAATGGCATCCAGAGTCTCGAAACATATATAACCTAAATGTCCAGGTTCAACTGAAAAATCAGTTATCTCACCTAGAACCAGGAAGATCTCAAACAGAATGATAAAGGACAATCAATAGATGTCAACACAGAGGTGACAGAAAAATCAGAATTATCTGATGAAGAATCTAAAGCAGCCATCGCACAATTGCTTCAATGAGCAATTATGAATACAGTTGAATCAGATACAAGATTAGAAAATCTCAGCAAAAAATGGAAGATATAAATAAGAACAAATGAAGACTTTTTTTTTTTTTAGTTGGAGTCTCACTCTGTCGCCCAGGCTGGAGTGCAGTGGTGCGATCTCGGCTCACTGCAAGCTCCATCTCCGGGGTTCATGCCATTCTCCTGCCTCAGCCTCTTGAGTAGCTGGGACTACAGGCGTGTGCCACCAAGTCCGGCTAATTTTTTTGTGTTTTTTTAGTAGAGACGGGGTTTCACTGTGTTAGCCAAGATGGTCTCGACCTCCTGACCTCGTGATCCGCCCGCCTTGGCCTCCCAAAGTGCTGGGATTACAGGCGTGAGCCACCACGCCTGGCCCAAATGAAGACTTTTATGGCTGGGTGCAGTGACTCCTATCTGTAATCCCAGCACTTTGGGGGGCCAAAGTGAGCAGATCACTTGAGGTCAGGAGTTTGAGACCAGCCTGGCCAACATGATGAAACCCTGTCTCTACCAAAAATATACAAATTAGCCGGGCATGGTGGCGGGGGCCTGTAGTTCTAGCTACTCAGGAGGCTGAGGCAGGACAATCACTGACCCAAGAGGTGGCAGTTGTAGTGAGCCCAGATTGTACCACTGCACTTCAGTCTGGACAACAGAGCAAGACTCCATCTCAAAAAAAAAAAAATTGAGGTGAAAAATACAATAGCAAAAACAAAACAAACAAACAAACAAAAAGCAAAAACAAAAACACCAAAACCAAAAACACCCCACAAAACAAATTTAAAAAGCACCTCCATGGATAGGTTTAACAGAATTCTATCTACACCAGTGAAAATAACCTCTAGGAATGGAGGGGAAATAAAAATTCTCAGATGAAGGAAAACTAAGAGAAGTAGTCACCAGCTGACCTATCCTAAAAGAATGGCAAGGGCTGTCCTCCAAACATAAGGAAATAATGGAAAAAGAAACCTTGGAATATCAGGAAAAGAAAGGATAGAGTAAGCAAAAAATATGGGAAAATACGATAGCCTTTCCTTCTCCTGATTTTTAATCAGAGTTGAAGCAAAAATTATAACACACTCTGATGTGGCTCTAAATGTATGGAGAACATGTTTAAGAAAATTGTGTTAAGAGCAGGAGAAAGTAAAGGGACATACAGAGAGAGAAGTTTTCTATACCTCATTTGAACTGGTAAAATGATGACATCTGTAGACTGTAATAAGTTATACATCATATACCTACATACATTTGACATATATATAATGTATATGTGTACATATATATGTAAATATACGTTTATGTTTTATATATGATGTAATACCTAGAATTACCACTCAAAGAACTACACAGAGATATACTCAGAAACACTATAGGGCTGACTGCAGCTGCTCAAGCCTCTAATCACAGCACTTAGGGAGGCAAAGGAAGGAGGATTGCTTAAGACTAGGAGTTTGAGACCCACTTGGGCAACATAGTGAAACCTCATCTCCACGAAAAGAGAAAAAAAATGACTATGGAAAAATCAAAATTGAATTCAAAAGAATGTTCAAGTGACCCACAGAAAGTCAGGAAATGAAAACAGAAATGAAAAATAGGGATAACAAAAAGCAAATAATAAAATGGTAGACATAAGCCTAACATATTAATATTTACATTAAATATATATGGTCCTAATAAACAGATTTAAAGACAAAGATTGGCAGAGTGGATCTAAAAATGTTACCTAATGCTATAAGAAATTCACTTCAAATATAGTAATACAGACAGGTTGAAGGTAAAAAGATGTAAAAAGATACATCATGCAATCAAAAGCAAGCAAGCATGGCTATGTTAATATCAGCTAAAGTGCACTTCAGAGCAAATACAATTAACAGAAACACAAAGGTACATTATATAATGATAAAAGGATCAATCAACCAAAAAACCATAGTAACACTAAACACAAATCTCCAAAACGTGTGAAATAAAACTTGTAGATATTATAGAAGAAACAGACAAATCTACAAGTGCAGTTGGAGACCGCAACACCCCTCTCTCAACAAGGGATAAAATAACTGGACAGAAAATCAGCAAGTGTGTAGAAGAATTCAGCACACCATCAATGAAAGGGATCTAATTGACATTTATAAAACACTCCACCCCATAATAACAGAATATACATTCTTTTAAATTGCCCATAACACGTATACAAAATTAGACCATATACTGGGCCATTAAACAAACCTCAGAAAATTTAAAACAACTGAAATCATTACAGTGTGTTACCTGACCACGGGAGAATAAAACTAGAATTCATTAACAGCAAGATAATAGGAAACTCTTCAAACACTTAGAAACTCAAACCACACTTCTAAATAATATATGAATCAAAGAGGATGTCTCAAAGGAAATATAAAATATTTAACCTGCATAAAAATAAAAATACAACATACCAAAATGTGTGGCACACAGATGAAGTAGTGCTGAGAGGTAAATTTGCAGCTCTAAATGCAGCAGCCTCCCACCTTTTTTGCATTAAGGACTGAGTTCGTGGAAGACAATTTTTCCCTGGACTGAGGGTAGGGGATGGTTTGGGGATGATTCAAAATTCAAGAGCGTTCCATTTATTGTGCACTTTATTTCTATTATTATTACACTGTAATATATAATGAAATAATTATGTTATGTAACCATAACAGAACCAGTGGGAGTCCTGAGCTTGTCTTCCTGCAACTAGATGATCCCATCTGGGTGTGATCGAAGACAGTGACATCTGAAGTGTTTTGCTTATGTCCAGTCTACTCAGTAATCTTGTTTTGGTTGCTGTCACTACAGAAAACCCTGCTTCACAAAGACAGGATGCTGGAAATGGAAGCAGGCTTTTCAGTGCTTTTGTGGCAATCTCAGGATATTTCACTTTGACTTTAATCCAGAACGTATGGAGATTTGTAGTCTCAAGCATACTTTTAAGGCTATCGTCATTTGCAGTGTCAAACAGTTGATCCTCTTCTAGCATGGACACCATCAGTTCGCCTGGCTTATTCACAGATGGGTCATGGATCCATTCCTTCCCAGTCTGGGGGTCTTTTGTGGGGTCTTTTCTATTATTATTACACTGTAATATATAATGAAATAATTATGTTATGTAACCATAACAGAACCAGTGGGAGTCCTGAGCTTGTCTTCCTGCAACTAGATGATCCCATCTGGGTGTGATCGAAGACAGTGACATCTGAAGTGTTTTGCTTATGTCCAGTCTACTCAGTAATCTTGTTTTGGTTGCTGTCACTACAGAAAACCCTGCTTCACAAAGACAGGATGCTGGAAATGGAAGCAGGCTTTTCAGTGCTTTTGTGGCAATCTCAGGATATTTCACTTTGACTTTAATCCAGAACGTATGGAGATTTGTAGTCTCAAGCATACTTTTAAGGCTATCGTCATTTGCAGTGTCAAACAGTTGATCCTCTTCTAGCATGGACACCATCAGTTCGCCTGGCTTATTCACAGATGGGTCACGGATCCATTCCTTCCCAGTTTGGGGGTCTTTTGTGGTGGGAAGCAATGCTCAAACTCTTTTGAAAGCTGAGCTAGGTGATCACGCACCACCTGGTGTAAGAAGGCCCTGCCTCCATCACTTTCAAAATCTGGGCTAGCGTTTAAAACATGTCAGAAATCCCAGTGTTCACTCATTGCCCATAATTCCAGTTTGACTTTGAATGCAGCCACTTTATCTACTGAAATGAACACAGTTGTCATTCTCCCCTGAAGTGACAGATTGAGTTTGTGTAGCATGTTGAATAATATATCACCCAAGGAAGCAAGTTTTGAGACTTATTCTGTGTTGCTGAAATGTGCTGCCAGTGGTAACTGTTTTTCTAAAAGAAATCTCTGGAGTGGCTTTCATAATTCAAAAACTGGCCAGTGATCTACCTTTAGAAAGCCATCTCACGTCTGTGCCTAAGACCTGTGTGTGCTCTGCGTCCATCTCCTCACAGAGCTGTGTGAACATATGTGAGTTAAGGGCATGTACTTTAATGTGGTTGATAATTTTAATCACATCCTGCAAAACATTTTTAAGTTCAGGTGACATTTTTCAGCTAGCCAGCATTTCTGTATGGCTGACACAGTGCATAGATTCACATTCAGAAGTGACCTCTCTGACCCAGGTAGTGAAACCAGAAAGCTGTCCAGTCATGGCAGCCACTCCATCCATGCATATACTGATACAAAATGATCAATTCAGTTTTCCTGATATGTAATCATTCGAAGACTTGAATAGTTCTGCAGCTGTGGTGTTTTGTCTGCAACAAAAGTGCACATAACATATCCTCATGCACATCCACCTGAAAATGTATAACACAAAAACAATCATTTTTGCCTTTTTGTCAACATCGGTAGACCCGTCAACCTGGATTGTGTATCATGGTGATTCATTAATCCTCTCTAACAATTGTATCTCAATATCCTCTGCTATTTCATTAATTTATCTAGTTACAGTGCCAGCCAAAAGAGGAACACGTGTCTGCTTTTGAACTATAGCCTCTCCTAAAATTTCATGACGAATGTCCTTAGCAGCAGGCAGGATCAACTCTTCACCAATAGTAAAGGGCTTCTTAGCGTTAGCAATGAGATTAGCCACTAAGAATGTTGGTCTCAATGCAGACACATTTGATGAAGTGGTGGCCTTCAATAATTGCATCTGTTCTTCCTGTTCACATTAAAAAAAAAAAAAAAACTCCAAAGGCTTGTCTTTTAATGCAGGGTGCTTAGTCTCCATGTGGTGAAGCAGTTTTGCAGGTTTTATGGCTTTGTTGGATGGCTAGTTACCACATATTATACAAAGCGTTCTTGGAGAATGTTAATCACCTGTTGCAATGAACCTGTACTCTAAGTAGGACTCTTGGTATTTTCTTTTAAACGCAGCTTTCTTTTTGTTGGCGGTCTCAGAGTCTCACCATTGCGTCTTTCCCCCTTTTCAAAGAAGCTCTCTGGTGATGTTTGCTTTTTACTCATTTTGCCTAGGGTTAGCTTGTGGGGTTACCAAAACTGTGACTGAGATAAGTGTGCAGTGAGGAAAAGAGGCACAGACGAAAGTGGTAAATATTCTACGGACCACATGTGGACTAAAATAAGTGTTGGATTCTGATTTAAGGCCTGCCACCAGATGTAGCCACACAATGGAAGTACATTAACTCACTTGCTGCTATAAAGCCTGCCACTGGAAGCAGCTTAATTGTCACTTGCCACTTGCTGATAGGGTTTTGATATGAATCTGCAAGCAGTTGATTTATTATGGTCTCTGTGCATTTATTATTTGCAGCTGCTCCCCAGCACTAGCATTACCACCTCAGCTCTACCTCAGATCATCGGGGATTAGATTGTCATAAGGAGCACACAATCTAGATCCCTCACATACACTGTTTACAGTAGGGTTTGTGCTCCTATGAGAAACTAATGCCACCGCTGATCTGATAGGAGGCAAAGCTCAGGTGGTAATGCAAGCAATGAGGAACAGTTGTAAATAGAGATGAAGCTTCACTCTCTTGCCCGCAGCTCACCTCCTGTGGTGTGGCCTGCTTCCTAACAGAAATTGTGAGGAATTGAACTCAGTGTTGTCCTGTTAGAGCAGAAAGAAAAACCAGACCAAACTCAGCTGATGCTCGCCCATGGAGAAGCATTTAACACAGTCGTAGCCAGAAGGGAATCCCCTAGTGGTTCGAACTTGAGTGCCTGCAAACCTAGCCACTAAGGGCTACAGCATTTTGTGTCTCCAAGCAAACTTGAAAGGCAGTCTAGGCCATAAGGGCTGAAACTCTTAGGCAAGCCCTAGGGCTGAAATAGGCCCAGAGACCGTGGACTGTGGAGGCGGAGCATGTGACCTACTGAGATGCTGGCTGGGGCAGCTAAGGGAGTGCTGTCATCACCCCTCCCCTAGTCCCAGACTACACAGTTCATGGCTCCAAAAGAGACCTCCTGGGGAGGACTTTGTCTCGCATCTAGGATACCAGCTCAGTCACAGCAGGATAGGGCACTGAACATGTTTGCAATCTACCCATCTGACAAAGGTCTAATATCCAGAATCTACAAGGAATTTAAATTTACAAGAAAAAAAAAACCCCATCAAAAAGTAGGCAAAGTATATGGACACAGGGAGGGGAACACCACACACCAGGGCCTGTCAGGGGATGGGGGTGAAAGGGAGAAAGAGCATTAGGACAAATACCTAATGCATGTGGGGCTTAAAACCTAGATGATGGGTTGATAGGTGCAGCAAACCACCATGGCATATGCATATCTAGGTAATAAACCTGCACATTCTACACATGTATCCCAGAACTTAAAGTAAAAACAAACAAACAAACAAATAAAACTAGAAAAGGAAGAACAAAGTACATTCAAAATTAGGGAAAGAAAAGAAGCAATAAGTATCAGATCAGAAATAAAATTGAAATTAAAAAATATAAAAAAATCAATGAAACAAAAAATGTTTTTGAAAAGTTAAACAAAGTGGACAAATCTTTAGCCAGACTAACTAAGAAATAAAGAGAGGAGGTCTAAATCAATAAAATCAGAAATGAAAAAGAAGACATTACAACAGATACTACAGAAATTAAAAGGATTATTAACGGCTACTGTGAAGAACTACATGCCAATAAATTGGAAAACCTAGAAGAAATTTAAAAATTCCCAGAAACATACAAACTACCAAAATTAAACCATGAAGAAATCTAAAACCTGAACAAATCAATAATGAGTACTGAGATTGGAGCCATAATAAAAAGTCTCCCAGTAAAGAAAAACCTGGGACCTGATGGCTTCCATGCTGAATTCTAACAGACATTTAAAGAACAAATACCAATCCTACTCAAACTTTTTGGAAAAATAGGGGAGAAGGGAATACTTCCAAACTTATTCTATGAGGCCAGTATTACCCTGATACCAAAACCAGAGACACATCAAAAAAAGAAAACTACAGGCCAATAGCTCTGATGAATTCTGATGTAAAAATACTTGACAAAATACTAGCAAACCAAATTCAACAATATATTAGAAAGATCTTTCATCATGACAAAATGAGAGTTATTCCAGAGATGGAAGAATGGCTTAACATATGCAAATCAATGTGATACATCATGTCAACAAAATGAAAGATAAAAATCATATCATCATTTCAACTGATGCTGAAAAAGCATTTGATAAAATTTAACATCCCTTCATAATAAAAACTTTGAAAATATACCTTAACCAAAAAAAAGCCATATGTGACAGACCCATACCTAGTATCATACTAAATGGGGAAAAACGGAAAGCCTTTCCTCTGAGATCTGGAACACGACAAGGATGCCAGCTTTCACTATGTTATTCTACATAAGTCCTGGAAATCCTAGCTAGAGCAATCAGTGAAGAGAAAAAATAAAGGGCATACAAATTGGAAAGGAATAAGTAAAATTAGCCTTGTTTGCAGATGATATAACGTTATATTTGAAAAAACCTAAACATTCCACATAAAAACTATTAGAACTCACAAGCAAATTCAGTAAAGTTTCAGGATACAAAGTCAACATACAAAAATCAGTAGTATTTCTATATTTCAAGCAAACAATCTGAAAAACAAATCAAGAAAGTAATTCCATTTTCAACAGCTAAAAATAACATATCTAGGAATTAACCAAGGAAGTGAAAGATCTCTATAATGAAAAGGATAAAACATTGATGAAAGAAATTGAAGAGGAGGGGACACCAAAAAATAGAAAAATAATTTATGTTCGTGGATTGAAAGAATCAATATTGTTAAAATATCCATACTACCAAAAGCAACCTACAGATTCAATGCAATCCCTATCAAAATACCAATGACATTCTTTACAGAAATATTTTTTAAAATCCTAAAATTTATATCAAAGCACAAAAGACCTAGAATAGCCAAAGCTATCCTAAGAAAAAACAACCAAATTGGAGGAATCACATTATGTTACTTCAAATTATACTACAGAGCTATAATAACCAAAAGAACATCGTACTGGCATAACAACGGACACATAGACCAATGGAACAGAATAGAGAATCCAGAAACAAATTCATAAACCTACAGTGAACTCATTTTTGACAAAGGTGCCAAAAGCACACACTAAGGAAAAGACAGTCTCTTCAATAAATGATGCTGGGAAAACTGGATATCCATAATCAGAAGAATGAACTAGACTCTACCTATAGTCATGTGCAAAAATCAAGTCAAAATGGATTAAAGACTTATATTTAAGACCTCAAAACTACTACAAGAAAACATTGGGAAAAGTCTCCAGGACATTGGTCTGAGCAAAGATTTCTTGAACAATACCCTGTAAGTATGGGCAGCCAAAGCAAAAATTGACAAATAGGATCATATCAAATTAAAAAGCTTCTGCACAGCAAATGATACAGTCAACAAAGTGAACAGACAATCCACAGAATGGGAGAAAATATTTGACAGGGGATTAATAACCAGAATATTTAAGGAGCTCAAAGAACTCTATAGAAAAAAATCTAATAATCCAATCAAAAAGATAGGCAAAAATTTTAATAGACATTTCTCAAGAGAAGATACACAAATGGCAAACAGGTACATGAAAAGGTGCTCAACATCATCGATCATCAGAGAAATGCAAATCAAAACTACAATGAGATATTATCTCACCCCAGCTAAAATTACTTTTATCCAAAAGACAGGCAATAACAAATGCTGGCAAAGATGTGGAGAAAAGGGCACCCTTGTACACTGTTCATGGGAATATAAATTAGTATAACCACTGTAGAGAACAGTATGGAAGTTCCTCAAAAACCTAAAAATTGAGCTACCATATGATCCAGCAATCCCACTGCTAGGTATATATGGAAAAGAAAGGAAACCAGTACATTGTAGAGATATCTGCACTCCTATGTTTGTTGTGGCACTGTTTATTTACAATAGCTAAGATCTGGAAGTAATCCAAGTGTCCATCAACAGATGAATGGATAAAGAAAATGTGGTACATATACACAATATTCAGCCATAAACAAAGAATGAGATCCAGTTGTTTGCAACATCATGGATGGAACTGGAGATTATTATGTTAAGTGAAATAAGTCAGGCACAGAAAGACAAATATCACATGCTCTCACTAATTTGGGGAATCTAAAAATTAAATCAATTGAACTCATGGACATAGAGAGTAGAAGGATGTTTATCAGAGGCTGAGAAGGGTAGTGGGAGGGTTGGGAGGAGGTGGGGATGGTTAATGGGTACAAAAAAATAGTTAGAAAGAATGAATAAGACCTACTATTTGATAGAACAACAGGATGACTGTAGCCAATAATAACTTAATTGGGTATTTTAAAGTAACTTAAAAAGTATGTTTGGATTGTTTGTAACACAAAGGATAAATGCTTGAGGGGATGGATACCCCATTTTCCATGATGTGCTTATTTCACATTGCATGCCTGTATCAAAACATCTCATATGCCCCATATATATATATATATACACATCTACTATGTACCCACAAAAAGTTTTTTAAAAACTTCCAATTTAGACCAAAGACAAGAAAAGAGGAACAAGTCTCAAATTAATAAACTAAACACTACCACCAAAAAAGAAAATGAAGATCAACCTAAACCCAAAGCAAGGAAAAGAAAGGAAAAAAGATAAAAAGCAGAAATCAATGAAATCGAAAACAGAAAAATTATAGAGAAAATTAATAAAACAAATATCTGGTTCTTTGAGATCAATAAAATTGAAAAACCTTTAAGGAAGGCTGAGAAAGAAAAAATAGAAGACACAAATTACCAATATCAGGAATGAAACAGAGGATACCATTACTACGCCTTCAGAAAACAAAAGGATTATGAATACTATGAACAACTCTATCCGTATAAATTTAATAACATAGATAAAATTGTTTAATTCCTTAAATTACAGAAATGAACACCTCTCACCTAATATGAAATAGATTATTTGAATAGCCTTATAAATAATAAGAAAATTGAGTTCATAATTTTAAAACTTCCCCCCAAAAAATCTCTTGTGGTCAAGATTGTTTTACCAGAGAATTTTACCAAAGATTTAAAGGAAAATGAATTCTGATTATATTACGCTCTTTTCCAGAAAATAGAAGCACCTTCATTTTTTGAAACTTGTATTACCCTGAAACCAAAACCAGACAAACAGAATGTAAAACAAAAGAGAGGGGCGGGGGGAAGAGGGAGACAAAAGGAGGGAGGGAGAGAAGAAAGAAAACTATAGACTGATGTTGCTCATAAACATAGATGCAAAATCATTAACCAAATATTAGCATACAGAATTCAACAATATATACAAAGAACCATATACTGTAACCAAATAGAATTTATTTCAGAGATGCAAGCCTGGCTCAATATATGGAAAACAATAAATATAATCCAGCATATAAAAAAGCTAAAGAAGTAATTTATATAATCATATCATTTCATGCAGAAAAATCACTTAACAAAATTCAACACCTGTTCAGGATTAAAAAAAAAAACTTCACAAAAATAGAAGTAGAAACTTTCTCACCTTGATAAAGAACATCTACCACAAAACCTACAGCTAACATTATAATTAATGAGGAAAGATTAAATGCTTTTCTCTTACTATGAGAACACAACAAAGATGTCAACTCGCAACACTCTTGTTCAACATTGTTCTGAAAGTTCTATCCAGCTCAATAAATCAAGAAAAGGAAATGAAAAGTATACAGATCAGAAAGGAAGAAATAAAACTGTCTCTCTTTAAAAATGACATGACTATCTATTTAGAAAAAATAGATAAAAAACTACAAAAACTTATAAACTAATGAGTTCAGCAGCGTTGTAGGTTACACAAAAAACATAAGAAAATCAATTATATTTCTACATACTAGCAATGAAAATATGAATGCCAAAATTAAAAATACAATGTAATTTACAGTGTCTACAAATGACATTCTTAGGTATCAGTCTAACAAAATATGGACAAGATATGAATACTAAAAATGAAAACAACACTAATGCAATAAATCAAAGAAAGACCTAAATAAATGGACAGACATACTAATAGCTAAAGCAATTTTGATAAAGAAGAATAAAGTGAGAGAAATCAGTCTATCTAATGCAAGACTTAGTATATAACATGAGACAAAACTGTATAACATCAGTAAAAGGACTGACATGTAGATTAAATAAACAAAATAGACAACCCAGAAGTAAATTCGATTCATTTCTGACAAAAGTCCAAAAGCAAAAATTTATGGACAGCCTGTTCAACAAATCATGATGAAACAATTGGACATTCTTAAGGGAAAAAAAAAGAACCATGGTTTAAACCTCACACGTTACATAAAACTTATGTCAAAATTGATCACAGACTTAAATATAAAATATAAAATTACTAAAAAAACAACAGAGAAGAAAATCCTTGTTATCTAGGCCTAAACAAAAAATTAGGCTTAACACCATAAGCATGTTCTATAAAAGGAAAACTTTTTAAATTGGACTTCATTGAAATTGAAAATTTTTACTCTACGAAAGATCCCATTCCTCTTAGAGAAAGAGTGGGAGAAAGTATTTGCCTACCACATATCTGAACAAAAAGCTGGTATCTAGAATATATAAAGAATTCTCAAAGCTCAGCAGTAAAATGAAGAAACAATCCAACTAGAAACTGGGCAAAAAAACATAAAGAGACATTTCAATGAAAAGGATATACAGCTGACAAAGTAATTGAGCAATGTCATTAGCCATTAAGAAAATGCGTATTAAAGCCACAGTGAGATATTACTACACACCAAATGGAATGTCTAAAATAAAAAATAGCATCAGGCCGGGCGCTGTGGCTCACGCCTGTAATCCCAGCACTTTGGGAGGCTGAGGCGGGCGAATCACGAGGTCAGGAGATGAGACCACCCTGGCTAACACGGTGAAACCCCGTCTCTATTAAAAATACAAAAAATTAGCCGGGCGTGGTGGCGGGCGCCTGTAGTCCCTGTTACTTGGGAGGCTGAGGCAGGTGAATGGCATGAACCCGGGAGGCGGAGCTTGCAGAGAGCCGGAGCTTGCAGAGAGCCGGAGCTTGCAGTGAGCCGAGACCCCACCACTGCACTCCAGCCTGGGCCACAGAGTGAGACTCTGTCTCAGAAAAAAAAAAAAAAAAAGTAAAATAGTGATAATAATAATAGCATCAATACCACATGCTAGTAAGGATGCAGAGAAACTGGATCGCCCATAAGCTGCTGCTAGAAATGTAAAATGATATTGCTCTCCTGGAAAACACTTTTTGATGGTTTCTTAAAAAACAAAATCTGCGGCCCGGCGCAGTGACTCACGCCTGTAATCCCAGCACTTTGGGAGGCGGAAGCGGGCAGATTACCTGAGGTAAGGAGTTCGAGACCAGCCTGACCAACATGGAGAAACCCCATCTCTACTAAAAATACAAAATCAGCCAAGCGTGGTGGTGCATACCTGTAATTCCAGCTACTCAGGAGGCTGAGGCAGGAGAATTCCTTGAACCTGGGAGGCAGAGGTTGCAGTGAGCCAAGATTGTGCCACCGCACTCCAGCCTGGGCAACAAGAGCGAAACTCTGTCTCAAAAAAAAAAAAAAAAAATTCTGCAATTCTTATATGACCCAATATTCCTAAGCATTTATCATAGGGAAATAAAAATTTACATTCACAGAGAATTTGTATGTAAATAAATATAGCAGTTTTACTCTAACAGCCCCAAACTGGAAAGAATCCAGATATCCTGTAGTGGAAAAATGATTACACATATGTGGTACATCCATACCATGGAATGCTACTGCTCAGCACTAAAAGGTTATAAACAATAGATACATGCCTTAACATGAATGAATTTCTAAAAATTTTATGCTGTGAAAAAAGTCAATACCGAAAGGTTATAAACTGTATGAATCAAAACTTCAGAAGTGTAAGCCTCCTTGTCTTCTTTGTTTTTACTGTCCAGCGGTATGAAAGGCAGCTGCCTCACTCTCTCTTCCTTGAAGATCCTATGCCCAACAAACTTTTTAATTTTAGTGATATCAGGGTCTCCACCCTGACCCTCAGTGGACACTTTTTTTTCTGGTGACCACATGCAGTCATTTAATCATTTCATCAACAGAAAATATTTATTTGAATGTGGCTTCCAGAATCCTATTCTTTAATATAAAGAATTTTAAAATTATCTTCAGCCCCAACTAAACTCAACAGTCAATCCCAGACCAATGCTGCTATCTAGCCTCTACCATGCGCCTTAGGGTATATGGCCTTTTAAGACACTCATGCACCCCATACAGTAGATGTCTGTGTCTGGAAGGATGCCTGGTTATATACAATAAAGTCCAATTCCGCCTAAGGAAGGCTGTCTTAGGAGGAGACCCAGTAACTCCCAGAATTGATGGGAAGCTGAAGAACTAAGCTTAGAGAATGAACTGAGATGAGAGAGACCAGACGAAAGGAAATACAGTCCAGGTAGTTTCCTCTATAGGGACCATCTGGTCAGGATATCTCTGCCAGCAGCACCATCAATAGACATCAACATAATTGTTGTAGGATGCCTGATGCTACCATGGCACCATAAATGATATCTCAACTGTCACTATGTAGGACAGGGACACTTCTTCAGGGATCTAAATCCCAAACAAGAACATCCAGCTTTCTTCAGTGTAACCAAGTCATGAGCTTTTAAGGTTTATTTGACTTCTCTCTAATAATTATGCTATCTTACCTCCTGTGCATGACCATTAATATCTCAGTAAATTAATGTCTGGATAGAGGTAAGAGATAATGAATGGGTGAAATGGAATTGTTTGATTAAAAGAGGTGGATTAAAAATCATCTATTATTATGTTTTTTATTTGCTACTATGCATTGATTGACAGAAGCGATGGAAATCTCAGTCCAAACTGATGCATTTGACATGAAATTTATTGGATTACCTAATGGAAAAAGTTCAGGATCAATCTGAGTTTAACTACTAGTTAATCAAGAGATCAATGGCTAGGCCTTGTTTTTTCTCTACTTTTCAAAACCCATTCCTGCATAAATCATTCAGATTCCTTCTCAGATGCCACATGGTGACAAGAGGGATGCTGCTGCTCCGGGACCCTCATCTTCTCAGCTTCAAGCCAAGTGGCAAGAGGAATAGTGTCTTGCCTAGGAGACCAGTAAAACCTTCAGTGTTTCTCTTTATCTTTGCCTGGAGCCCATGGCCAAACCTTGACCTGTCACCATGGCCAGTGTAATGTTCTGCTTTGAATGGCCAGGCTAGTCCCACTCCAAACTCTTAGCGGGGGCCAGAGCAAGATTATAGATGGAGACCTATATACCATATGTTGAAATATTTTAATGTTATAAACCAAATTATCTGCTAAGTAAAATATGTTCTGTTCTCTTACCTTGGCAATATATCATCATAATAACATTTTGCATTTAGAATTCCCAGACTATTTGGGGTCTTTCTCTGGAATGCAGCATCACAGAGGAAGGTAGCACAAAGCGTGACTCATTCTCTTTCCTTCCCTGGCTCTACTCTACAGCAGGAGGGGCCTCACATTGACATATGTCAACACCCCTGCCTGTACAACCATGTTTGGTCCACACAACCACAAAAAACCACTTCTTACCCACTCCTGAGCCAAGTGTAAGCATAAGCATGCTAGCTGAAGGATCTGCCTTCAGAATGGGGAAGAGACTACCACATTGCTTGTAAGGAGGTGAGGATGTTTAGGTAGGTAATTTTGGAAGCCTAGAAACCTAGATCTAGAACATTTACTATAACAGGAAGTAGGGGCTCCAGTTGGGCACAGCAGCTTGGCCCAGTGTGCGCTCTACACCATGGAGACGAATATGATGGAAGAAGGGCAAAGCAAGGCCCTCTGGGCAGAGGGTGCAGGGCAGGACCTTCTTGCCCAGACCCAACGGCAGTACTGAACAAAGTGCAAGCTGCTCCTCCTCCCCTGTAGCCAGGGGTGGAATCAATGCCATCAGAAGCACAGGGCCTGAGAGTCTGTGAATGTGGATGTAGGAGTCCAATATCTCAGAAAAATATTGAAAGCAGTTTTTGGAAGTAAGGTAAATGGATATTGAGTGGCTAAGAAGCAGCAAATATTAACATTTGACATCCAATATGTTTTAAAATTAGAATTTAAAAAAAATCTCTTCTGCATGATCTGGGCAGGGCTCTCTCCATTCTCCCCCATGGGTCCCTTCCCCTCCAGTTTATGTGATTTCTTTTACTTCATTGAACTTTCTCTCTCTCTCTCTCTGTCCTTTTCTTGTGTTAGCTTTCTTTCACCGCTCTGTCTTCACAAAGGCTTTGCCCTCTTTCAAGCCCACTTGTGTCTCTTTTTCCCTTTTCCTTTATTTAAATAAACATTAATCATCCTTTAGCTTTTAACAGAAAAAGTAGTTATTTTTAGGATGCCTTTTATGACTCACCAAGACAGGGTTAGGTCCCCTGGATTTGCAATCTCACAAGAGGCTGTAGCGTCATTGAAAGTCAAAGCATTTGTACAAAGATGTATTCTGGCAAATTCAAATTCCATGGACCATCATCTTTCACTCTCATCACAACTTTATGTAGTGCTTGGTATTATTACTGTTTGGAAGATGAAGACATGGAGTCCTCAAGGCTTCGGGGATTTGTTCTAGGCTACAGTGGGTAGCAATGGTAGGTGCCAATTTTCTGATCCTAAGTACCCTGAACTTCTGCTTATTCTTTGCAGGTCGGCTGTGCTGGGGCCTTTATGAGAGTAGATAAATCACATGCTGATGGTTTCAATAATTCCAAACACTTCATTCTGAAAATCCACACAGGAGCTAGCTCAAGCTGCCAAGAAAACATTCAATTAGTGTTCTGTTTGAGGTTGCTTTTTGCTGCACTACCTCAGTCCCTGAATATTCTCTCTTTGGTTTATCAACTGAAATTCAGCAGACTCTCTGGGGCTCACTCGAACATGGTAATAATTAGTCCAAGCATGACAATTCTATTATAACTTGACTTTAATCTCGTGAGATGTTCAGACACCTTCCAACATCCAGTTCGTAGCTTTATCTAAAGACAGGGCCAATTGTGAGAGGGAGGGAGAGGTCCCTCTATGGAAGCAGATGTAGAAAAGGAAAATTGTGCTCTAGCACCATTGCCTTGTTTGTGCGTAACACTTGAGGGTTTACAGAATATATTTGTCATGCATAACTTTATGCTGACAGATAAAAGTTTAGCCAAAGCAATTTTAAGGGAGAGTGGGTGATTCTCATGATGCTTGGTGTGCTCTATGTTTCAAGACTATTGGAAATTACAGATAAAACCCACCTAATAGTCTATGATAAACCATCTTCCCAGTTTGGAATGAGGGAGTTCAGGGACATAGGCCTTTCAAGTGCTAAACCTGACGAAGTCCCAGATAAAAAGAGATGAGTTGCACACTACCTAATAAAAATACCCAGGCATATAATAGAGGTGAGCAAATGACCTATTGACTATTTTTGCAAATAAAATTTTGTTGCAACACAGCTATGCCAATTTACATATAGTGCTTATGGGTGATTACTTGTTATCCTGGCAGATTGAGTAGTTGTGAGAGAGGCTATGACCTGGAAAGTTGAACATATTTACTATCTGCCCCCTTATAAAAAAGTTTGCAACATCTGATCTATACCTTAGCTGAAGATCTTGAAGAGGAGCTGTGCAAAGATAGCTAAAAGATTCACCAATGGGACGAAACCCACATTCTGCACTAAGACCCGTACATATTTTGTTACATCATTGACAGCCATAAAATGGTTTTATATAATGAAGTTCTGATATGGATATGCATTTACTCCTAAATGAGAAGATAATAATAACTTTTAACAAGAAAGACCAAGAGAATAGCTGCTGTCTAAAATTAGCATCCTATCTAAAATTCTCGTTTTTGTCTATGTTCTCTTTGCCCTGGGATTTAGCTGTTTAATATTAGGACAGTTTGTAGAGCTGTAGAAACTGTCAATGCTTGAAATTTTTCTTTAAGTGTCAAATTTGCTACATATTTCCAAAGATGACTGATTTCCCTATCTGTTTCTGCCATGATACTGGCTACCTGTTTTATGTCAAAATAGACTCTAGAATTGGATCTTGGGTACCCTAGAATTGAACGTCTGTTCAATGCAGATAATAGTAGTATTTACTTCACAGGTTACTATAATAGGTTAAAAGACTTAACATAGCAAAAATACTAAGCATCAGAGTGTTCATCGTAAACATTCAATACATTTAACCTGCTATTATTAACATCAACTTATTAATAACTCCTGGAATCATGACTTGGCTGATTATTCTGGACTTCTGCTTCCAGTTTGGTGATCAAACTAAAACGTGTAACCTGCTGGGCAGAGACATGAATGTGGTGATAATTCCTGTCCTCACAAGTTTTTTTTGAGCAGCATTTGATGGAAGACATGTACATTTAATCTCCTGGGACCCACCCAGTGGGCTACACTTACATGTGAGTTCCAGGTAGCATACTATTTCATTCAACTCAGTAGCTCACTGAGAAAGGCAGAACTGGCCCTTGTACTCTGACTTCACTTAGGAGCACAGTCACCCAGAGAGGTAAGTTACCACCTGATGTCACATAGTCAATGGTGTGAGCATCCGAATCAGCCTCTATTTTTTTTTTTTTTTTTTTTTGGCTAAGTCCACAGCTTTCTTAGCTATACTATATTTCCTTGTGTGTCTTTTGGGATAATCCCCAGTACAGTCATAAGACAAAAAGTATTATGTTATATTAAATGTTGAAATATTACCCGATTTCTCCATATGAAGGGCAAAACTATTTATTGACCAAAAAATAAAGATAAAATGAAATTCATTCACATAGAACCTGCTGGACCCTAGAACACTACGACTCTGACACTCTTCTCTCAAAACCTCTGAAACCTCGTACAGATGAGAGGACATTTTAAGGTAAACACAAGCCTTAGGATATGGGGTGAGGGAAGCCCTTAAGAATCCTACTGTAGATACTGACTTACTCCTGAAATAGTTCTTTAGGTAAATATTTCACTGACAGGATAGTTCTTTTTTTCTTCAGATGCCTCTTGTGACACCTATTTTGTCTCAGAAAATTTATTTTGAATGATCAGATAATTTTGAGTTAAAGGGAACTTTGGGGGTAATTTTGAACAATCCTGTTTTATTTTCAGTGGTGACTGAGGCTCAGTAAAGCTAAGCAATGTGCTCAATGTTGCACCATAAGGAAGCAGAAGTACATTGATGGGACCTAGACCCCTTGTCTCTTGGTTGAGTGTTCTTCCTTCTGTGAGCCTTACCCTTTATGTCCTGTGTCATATTTTGCTACTGGCTGCAAATGACCATCCAAGTATTGCTTTCTCAGAGAGCTTTGAGCCTGAGACATTCAGTACATGCTACATGCAGATAAATCAAATGTCAGACCCACCTCTTTGGCCTGCCTAGTCTTTGTCTTTGTTGAGATCCAAGTTCTAGATTCCATCCTGACTTCCTTATATTTTTTCCTTTCCTCTGTGACTGGGTTTCTTCTACTATAGAGTGAGACTAATAAAGTTCGCCTTTATCTGCACTCAGAAAAGTATTTAATACAAGATCACTGCATGAAAGAAAATCAATATGTGGTACAGATTAAATGGTAAAGGAACAAAAGCTCACGGAAGGAACACAAAAGAACCTTTTCTTCTGCCAACCAGCAGCGCTAACTGAGAGAAGCAGACAGTTCTGTATGATATTCTGTAAATAAGTCTGAGGCACAGACTAGTGAAAATCCCAGAGTGAATCTGTGCACAATGGAGACAGAGCTGATGATAGAAAATAGAAAAATGAGCAATGTGCAGAGCAGTCCCTTCTTGTAGCATTGCACAGGGCTCAATCCTTTAGCTATATGAACTTGAGTTTGAATCTGGTCTCCAACTCCTGTGAACTTCTTGATGTTGGTCAAGTTGCAAAACTTCTCTGAGCCTCAGTTTATTTTCAACAAAAAATGAAAACTAATATTTACTTCAAAGAATTATGGTGGAGGTTGTAAATAATTCCTGGTGCTGAGCATGAGAAGTGAAGAAATGTTAACTATTATTACGACTGTTATTATTATTATTATTAATTATTATTATTATTATTACTGCTACTATCATCTTTATTGCCATCATCCTGGTCTAAGGTATCATCCTTTATCCTACCTGGAAAGGATCAGTAATCAGTGAAAACCCTCCACTCCTTATTTCTGCAAACAATTCACATTCTATCGCCTATTTGTTTGTAAACATGGTTCCACGTTCCTTTATCGAAAATCACAGATTAGATGTGTTTTGAAATTCAGAATTTGGGGATTTTAGAGAAGACATACAAATGTGCTGTGTAGCACATGCTACACAGCAATCCCAGCATGTTTTGCAGCAATAGCCTATAATCAGCTATATTCAGTTTTGTGTCCAGGGTCCCCAAGACCACTTCCAGATCTGGTGATTTGTTAGGAAGACCCATGAGACTCAGCATATATTCATATTCCTTGCTAGGATTTATTACCACAAAAGGATACAATGAAAAATCAGCAAAGGGAAACAGGTTAACACAGTGAAATCCAGAGGAAACTAGCAATAAGATTCCAGGAGCCCTGTCCCCGAGGAGTCACGCAGGATGCGCTTAATTTCTCTGGCAACAAGTTGTTGCAAGCCATGTGAAGTGTTGTCCGCCAGAGAAGGTCATTAGGGACTCAGTACTCTGTGTTTTTATTGGGGACTAGGCACATAAATACACTCTGCCTAGCATTTATCAAAACTCCAGACTCCCAGAAGAAAAACAAGTTTTCAGCATAAACCACATTGTATAAACTGTTTAGGGACAGTGAGTCCGTCTTATATCTTAAGGAATGGTAGGGACCCTCCTAAAATCTAAGTTCCCAGATGCCAGTCGAGGGCCAATCATGTAAGCAGGGCTTTCTAACAGTAGCAGTTTCAGGCCTGTTAGGTTAATTTTTGACACAACTTTCTATAGAAAAATATATGAATAATTATACGGAGAGGTATAAATGAAGACTAGAACTTGCCTCATGGCATGTTAGTTCAGGCTTTGCCACCAAACTAACTCAGATTGTGTCAAGTATCCCTGCAAACTGTGTCATCAAATTCTTATGGTTTTTTTCAGAGCTTGTTGTATTTCTGAATTGCAGATAAGGAATTACAGTTCTATTCTGTTTTGTCTCTCTTTCTTCTCTTGCTTCCTTCCTTTATTTTCTTCCTTTCTTCCTTCCTTTACCTTTGTTCAGTTTTATTCTTAAGTAAAATACAGAACAATAGCACAAAAATCAGGAGATGAGAAATAGAAAATTATTACAAAGCTTCTATACTTACATAAAGTGGTATAATATCACTTGAAGGTAGACTGTGATAAGTTCAAGACACATTCTAGAAAAAGACTAAAATAAAACAAAAAGTATAGCTAATTAATCTAAAAGAAGACAAAATGGAATCATAAAAACATATACTCGGCTGAGAGCAGTGGCTCACGTCTGTAATCCCAGCACTTTGGGAGGCTGAGGTGGACGGATCACAAGGTCAGGAGTTCGAGACCAGCCTGGCCAATATGGTGAAACCCTGTCTCTACTAAAAATATAAAAGTTAGCTGGGCATGGTGGCGGGCGCATGTAGTCCCAGCTACTCGGGACGCTGAGGCAGGAGAATTGCTTGAACCCAGGAGGAGGAGGTTGCAGTGCGCCAAGATCGCGCTACTGCACTCCAGCCTGGGTGACAGAGCGAGACCCCATCTCAAAATATATATATATATATACATGTATACACACACACACACACACACACATACACACACACTCAACTAATTCCAAAGAAGGTACAAAAAGAAGAAACGGAAACAAGGAACAGAGAGGACAAATAGGAAATAAGTAGAAAGATGATATATTGAAACCTAATAAAACCAATAATCACATTAAATATAAATTGTCAGAGACACCAATTAAAAATTAAAATGTAAAGTTGGATAAAAATGTGGGAGCTACCTACATGCTGCCTAAAAAATAACTTTATAAAGACACAAAAATATAAAAAGTATGGGCAAAAGACCCAGAATATTCAACATAATACTGAAGGAGAAGAACAAACTTAGAGGACTGACACTACCTGACTTCAAGACTTACTTTAAAGCTAGAGTAATTAAGACAGTGTGGTATTGTGAAAGAATAGAAAAATAGATCCATTGAACAGAAGAGAGAGGCCAGAAATAGACTCACATAAATATAATCCACTGATGATTGACAAAGGAACAATAATCCAATAAGCAAAGATCGTTTTTTTCAACAAGTGGCACCAGAACAACTGGACATCCAAATGCACAGAAACAAAAAAACAAACCAAAACGAACAGACAAAAACCCCCAAATTGAGATGCAGACCTAATACCCTTAACAAAAATTAACTCAAAGTAATCCACAGACCTAAATGCAGAATGCAAAATTATAAAACACCTCGATGACAACACAGGAGAAAATGAAAATGACCTTTAGTTCAGAGAAAACTTTTTAGGTACGATGTCAAAGACACAATCCACGACAAAAAGTTGTTAAGCCGAATTTTATTAAAAGTAAAGATTTCGGCTCTGCAAAAGACATTGACAAGAGAATGAAAAGGTAAGCCACAGACTGGGGTAAAATATTTGCAAAAGACAAATCTGATTAAAGGACAGTAATGTGAGAAAACATTTTAAATGGTCCACTTTCAAGGCATGATATATCTAAGTACTGGCAGCCAGCCTGCAAATGTAACAAATTGCATGGCTTATGAACCTAGAAGGTCACAGTAAGTGAATAAAATGTAGAGGAGGGGTCAACCCATAAAAGGGAAGAAAGTTTCATTATTGGGAAATCAAAACTTAAGCGGGGACTGGGATGGCATATAACCTTATAAGGGAAATAATAAAACTTAGGTGACGTCTGGGAAGATTGTAACCCCATAGTACTTGACCAATTAGGAACTGGGGGAGGGACTTGCATGCTAGGAGATAAATTACCTGTTGTGACTGCCCAGGATGTGCCTGTCTATCAGACACCTGATCTTGCAAGACCGTTTGCTGTTCTTCGTGCCTCTAAGTCCATTCTTTGGGTTTGGATGTGTGAGTGTGTTTCTCACAAGTAATCCAAAATATGCAAAGAACTCTTAAAACTCAACAATACGAAAACAAATACCTGATTAAAATATGGATCAAAGACCTTCACAGACACCTCACCAAATAAGAAATACAGATGGTAAATAAGCATATGAAAGTATGTTCCATGTCATATGTCACCACAGAAATGAAAATCTGAAGAAGCTACATGCTGTATAATTCCAACTATATGACATTCTGGAAAAAGCAAAACCATGGAAACAGTAAAAGGATTGTAGTTTCCTGGAAATAGGGAAGAGGGGGAGATGAAGAGGTAGAGCATAGAGGATTTTTAGGGCACTGAAACTACTCTGTATGATACTCTAACTGTATGCATTATACATTTGTCCAAATCCATAGAATGTATAGCCCCAAGACTAAACCCTAATGTAAACTATGGACTTTGAATAATAGTGATGCGTCAATGTAGGCTCATCAGTTGTAACACATATGCCACTCTTGTGGAGGATGTAGATATTGTGGGGGTCTATGCATGTGTGGAGGCAAGGTCTACACAAAAATCCTCTGTACTTTTTTCTCGGTTTTACTGTGAACCTAAAACTGCTCTTTAAAAATGAAGTCTTTTTAAAAAATAAATAAAAGGATGAAAGAGATATACCATGCTATCACTAAAAATAAGTGTAATAGCTATATTAATATCCTACAAAGTAGATCTCAAAGAATATTACTAGTGATAAATAAGGTAATTTCCTGATAATAAAAATGTCAACTAGTCAGGAGGGCAAAAGAATCTGAAATGTGTATGTTCTGCATAAAATAACTTCAAAATTTATGAAACAAAATCTGCTAGAACTGTAAGGAAAAAGACAAAATCACAAAAATAGAGAGTCTCCCAATTATTTTGGGAGAAATATAACATATTTACCAATAATATATCCCAATTATTTTTATTATTTATTATATATATTTCCCAATAATATATCCCAACTATTTTGGGAGAAATATAAAATAGAATAAGTAGACTTTATGACTTTCCTAGGATATAGGAAAACTGAACAAATGTATAAACAAACTTGACTTTTTTGACATTATAGAATAACCCGTCTCCAAACACCAGAATATACATTTTTTGTACTATACACGGAACATTTACAAAGACAGACCATAATCTGAGAAAGAAAACAACCGTCAATAAATTTTAAATTATTCATATTGTGCAGTGTGTCTTTGATAAATTGAGACTTAAATTAGAATTCAAAACCAGAATGATCTCTTGAAAACTCCTAAAATTTGGAATGTAAATAACAAACATCGCTACAATCAAGACATATTTATCATTCTGAAAAACTTTCATACGCCTTTTTGTAATCCCCTCCTTAATCGGACTGATGGTTTCATTGGTACAGAAATATGTCAAACTTATTAAATTGGACACATATATACGTATATACATACATACACTTAATTATGTCAACTATAACTCAATTTTTTAAAAGTAAGAGTTACAACAAATACAAGTGGAGGATCCCTTTCTAATAACACAATATTTAAATGGGAGTCTGTCTCTTCAATGCACTTGAATCGATATTGATTTTAACGTTTATAGGGGTCTGTAAAATAGTTCTTTGACAATTCCCTCTAAATTAGTCTAACTGAAACTGAATTCAACCAGTTAATAGGCTGGCTATTTTTTTTTATGTTTAGATTGAGTTAAATGGTTCTATCTGTGCAAATCTTCCCACTCTTCACTTAAAACCTCAAACACAATAAAAGCCTATCTATAGATACCACTGGGAAATGCGTCATTCAGTGAAGTAATTCCTACCACAAATCCCTGCAATTTGCATACACGCGGGCCCCTCTTTCCCCTGAGCTTCAGGCTGGGAGAAGCTGGTGTAAGAGACAGCCAGCCTGTTGCCAAACTCACTTTATTTGTTCGAGCATATTCCTTTAACATGGGACAGTCGGCTTCCTGTAGTATTTTTCCAAAAAGAAAGTAGGCGTGGCCCATTTTAAGCCTCCAAGAAAATAAACAAATAAATAATTGTTTTCATTTTCCTTTGTTCTTGATCCCTTCCCAAACTAATCTAAAAATGAGTTTTGTTTTATATGAAAAGATCTATGCATGCAGCGGTTTTTTCCCCCTTAAAATCTGGCATCTCTATAAAGAAAAACTGCCTATGTACAGACTGTGTAAGTGAAGAGAAAATGAGAACTTAAAAAGAAAGAGATTACCATTTTTGGTCCATTATACATGTATTTTAGAAAACACTTTCACCACATGAATTCACGGAAGAGAGTCTGAGGTGTGACCCTTTTATTCTCAAAAGGAGAGCAGCAGAGGCCGGGCGCGGTGGCTCACGCCTGTAATCCCAGCACTTTGGGAGGCCGAGGCGGGCAGATCACGAGGTCAGGAGATCGAGACCATCCTGGCTAACAAGGTGAAACCCCATCTCTACTAAAAATACAAAAAATTAGCCAGGCGTGGTGGCGGGCGCCTGTAGTCCCAGCTACTCGGAGGCTGAGACAGGAGAATGGCGTGAACCCGGGAGGCAGAGGTTGCAGTGAGCCGAGATTGCACCACTGCACTCCAGCCTGGGCGACAGAGCAAGACTCCGTCTCAAAAAAAAAAAAAAAAAAAAGAAAAGAAAAGAAAAAGAAAAAGAGGGCAACAGAGACTTCTGCTAAACCTACCAATGACCACTAGAAGAGTCTGAAAGGCTGGGAGAGTGAATCTCTCTGAGACCGAGCAGGGTCTCCTTAATTTCAAAACTTCTACAGGCGCTTTACATGATTGCAAAGGGGCCATGTATTATATGCCCAGGAAATGCTCTTATGCTTTACAGGGTTTGCTACAGGAGGGGCGAGGAATGACTTAGCAGAACTTCTTCGTGAATTACTGGAAGCCAGCATGTTCCTCCTGCTCTGGCTTGTGCAGGAATAAACCACACACCACTTAAGAGGGTTGGTGGTTTTTCTTGTCCTTTCCTGTTTGGAGAAGGACGTTGACAGTAGAGAAAGCCAAGGCACTGACTCATGAACAGTAGAGACTGTCAGCAGAGCAGAGAACGATACCCACCTTCTAAACTTCTCATCTCCATACTTCTGATGAAACAACCAAACAAGAGCCAAAATTACTCTTAAAAATTCTGAGAAATTATAGTGTGATGAAGGTTAACATGACCACTGATGTCATGTGGATATCACATAGCGCCTCCCCACAATATGACGCGACAATGAAGGCACTTCACCTATGTGATACTCTTCCAAAAACGTAGACTCCAGTCTAATCATAAGAAAAATGACAGACCAGCCCACATGGGGAGGTGTTCTACAGTATTCCTGGACGGTACTTCTCAATACTGTTAAGGTAATGAACAATAAGGAAGACAGATAAACTGTCGCAGAGCAGAGGAGCCTGGGGAGCCATGCAAACTAAATGCAATGTGGTACCCTGGCCTGAATCCTGGAGCACAAAATAGATGCTAATGGAAACACTGACGAAATCCAATAAAGCCCAGTGTTTGGCTAATAGTAAACACCAGCATCCGCTCCTTAGTTGTGACAAATGTACCATTGTATTTTACAATGGTAAAATATATCTAGGTTCCATGGGGGAAACTAGATGAAGGATATGCAGGAACTCTGTGTACTATCTTTGCAACTTTTCTGTCAATCTAAAATTATGCTGAAATTTAAAAACATGATTTTAAAAGCTGAAAAATAACTGAGAAAGAATGTTTGTACCTTGTTGCAACTTAAATGTCTAAAATGAAAATTTGAAGCTCACAAGAATGATGTCTGAATAAATGAAATAAAGTTATCTAAGCAGATGATGTTCTAAATTATTGCCTCTGTGTCCTGAATTCCATTGTGTTCTTGCCCCTAGCCCCCAGCCCAACGTCAAAAAGTTACTTGAAACTAACAAGTAATTATAGTTTAAAAAATTTTTTAAGTCTTTAGAAAAACATAAATGTGTACGTCTCTGCGACACGAAAGGCCATACAAGTGAAGAGATCACATTGGATATTTTTTTGTGCCCCTCTTGTGCAAACAGACATTGACATGGCACATGGCATATAATTATTATTGACACATCTGTCCCTGCTCTACATCTTGATTTCTTTGTGAGGAAGAAAAGTAGTCTTTGGAATCATTAGATATAAATACAAATAAATCCCAGCTCCCCAAGTAATTATTAATTGATGTATTTTGTTTTGTTTTGTTTTGTTTTTTTGAGACAGAGTCTCGATCTGTCGCCCAGGCTGGAGTGCAATGGTGTGATCTTGGCTCACTGCAACCTCCGCCTCCTGGGTTCTAGCCATTCTCCTGCCTCAGCCTCCTGAGTAGCTAGGACTACAGGCATGCACCACCATGCCTGGCTAATTTTTGTATTTTCAGTAGAGATGGGGATTCACCATGTTGGTCAGGCTGGTCTCAAACTCCTGACCTCAGTTGATCTGCCCGCCTTGGCCTCCCAAAGTGCTGGGATTAAAGGTGTGAGCCACTGCACCCGGCCTCCCCAAGTAATTATTAAGGTAACTCTAAACATTGCAACACATTTTTTTTTAATTATTATACTTTAAGTTTTAGGGTACATGTGCACAACGTGCAGGTTTGTTACATACGTATACATTGCCATGTTCGTGTGCTGCACCCATCAACTCATCATTTAGTATTAGGTATATCTCCCAATGCTATATCTCCCCCCTCCCCTCACGCCACAACAGTCCCCGGTGTGTGATGTTCCCCATTCTGTGTCCACTTGTTCTCATTGTTCAATTCCCACCTATGAGTGAGAACATGCGGTGTTTGGTTTTTTGTCCTTGTGATAGTTTGCTGAGAATGATGGTTTCTAGCTTCATCCATGTCCCTACAAAGGACATGAACTCATCATTTTATATGGCTGCATAGTATTCCATGGTGTATATGTGCCACATATTCTTAATCCAGTCTATCATTGTTGGACATTTGGGTTGGTTCCAAGTCTTTGCTATTGTGAATAGTGCCACAATAAACATACGTGTGCATGTGTCTTTATAGCAGTATGACTTACAATCCTTTGGGTATATACCCAGTAATGGGATGGCTGGATCAAATGGTATTTCTAGTTCTAGATCCCTGAGGAATCACCGCACCGAATTCCACAATGGTTGAACTAGTTTATAGTCCCACCAACAGTGTAAAAGTGTTCCTATTTCTCCACATCCTCTCCAGCACCTGTTGTTTTCTGACTTTTTAATGATCGCCATTCTAAATGGTATGAGATGGTATCTCATTGTGGTTTTGATTTGCGTTTCTCTGATGACCAGTGATGATGAGCATTTTTTCATGTGTTTTTTGGCTGCATAAATGTCTTCTTTTGAGAAGTGTCTGTTCATATCCTTCACCCACTTGTTGATGGGGTTGTTTGTTTTTTTCTTATAAATTTGTTTGAGTTCATTATAGATTCTGGATATTAGCCCTTTGTCAGATGAGTAGGTTGCAAAAATTTTCTCCCATTCTGTAGGTTGCCTGTTCACTCTGATGGTGGTTTCTTTTGCTGTGTAGAAGCTCTTTAGTTGGACTAGATCCCATTTGTCAATTTTGGCTTTTGTTGCCATTGCTTTTGGTGTTTTAGACATGAAGTCCTTGCCCATGCCTATGTCCTGAATGATATTGCCTAGGTTTTCTTGTAGGGTTTTTATGGTTTCAGGTCTAACGTTTAAGTCTTTAATCCATCTTGAATTAATTTTTGTATAAGGTGTAAGGAAGGGATCCAGTTTCAGCTTTCTACATGTGGCTAGCCAGTTTTCCCAGCACCATTTATTAAATAGGGAATCCTTTCCCCATTTCTTGTTTTTGTTGGGTTTGTCAAAGATCAGATGGTTGTAGATACGCGGCATTATTTCTGAGGGCTCTGTTCTGTTCCATTGGTCTATATCTCTGTTTAGGTACCAGTACCATGCTGTTTTGGTTACTGTAGCCTTGTAGCGTAGTTTGAAGTCAGTTAGAGTGATGCCTCCAGCTTTGTTCTTTTGGCTCAGGATTGACTTGGCAATGTGGGCTCTTTTTTGGTTCCATCTGAACTTTAAAGTAGTTTTTTCCAATTCTGTGAAGAAAGTCATTGGTAGCTTGATGGGGATGGCATTGAATCTATAAATGACCTTGGGCAGTATGGCCATTTTCACGATATTGATTCTTCCTACCCATGAGCATGGAATGTTCTTCCATTTGTTTGTATCCTCTTTTATTTCATTGAGCAGTGGTTTGTAGTTCTCCTGGAAGAGGTCCTTCACATCCCTTGTAAGTTGGATTCCTAGGTATTTTATTCTCTTTGAAGCAATTGTGAATGGGCGTTCATTCATGATTTGGCTCTCTGTCTGTCTGTTATTGGTGTATAAGAATGCTTGTGATTTTTGCACATTGATTTTGTATCCTGAGACTTTGCTGAAGTTGCTTATCAGCTTAAGGAGATTTTGGGCTGAGACGATGGGGTTTTTTAGATATACAATCATGTCATCTGCAAAGAGGGACAATTTGACTTCCTCTTTTCCTAATTGAATGCCCTTTATTTCCTTCTCCTGCCTGATTGCCCTGGCCAGAACTTCCAACACTATGTTGAATAGGAGTGGTGAGAGAGGGCATCCCTATCTTGTGCCAGTTTTCAAAGGGAATGCTTCCAGTTTTTGTCCATTCCGTATGATATTGGCTGTGGGTTTGTCATAGATAGCTCTTATAATTTTGAAATACGTCCCATCAGTACCTAATTTATTGAGAGTTTTTAGCATGAAGCGTTGTTGAATTTTGTCAAAGGTCTTTTCTGCATGTATTGAGATAATTGTGTGGTTTTCGTCTTTGGTTCTGTTTATATGCCGGATTATGTTTTTTGATTTTCGTATGTTGAACCAGCCTTGCATCCCAGGGATGAAGCCCACTTGATCATGGTGGATAAGCTTTTTGATGTGTTGCTGTATTCAGTTTGCCAGTATTTTACTGAGGATTTTTGGATCAATGTTCATCAAGGATATTGGTCTAAAATTCTCTTTTTTGGTTGTGTCTCTGCTAGGCTTTGGTATCAGGATGATGCTGGCCTCATAAAATGAGTTAGGGAGGATTCCCTCTTTTTCTGTTGATTGGAATAGTTTCAGAAGGAATGGTACCAGCTCCTCCTTGTACCTCTGGTAGAATTCGGCTGTGAATCCATCTGGTCCTGGACTTTTTTTGGTTGGTAAGCTATTAATTATTGCCCCACTTTCAGAGCCTGTTATTGGTCTATTCAGAGATTCAACTTCTTCCTGGTTTAGTCTTGGGAGGGTGTATGTGTTGAGGAATTTATCCATTTCTTCTAGATTTTCTAGTTTATTTGCATAGAGGTGTTTATATTAATCGCTGATGGTAGTTCGTATTTCTGTGGGATCGGTGGCGATATCCCCTTTATCATTTTTTATTGCGTCTATTTGATTCTTCTCTCTTTTCTTCTTTATTAGTCTTGCTAGCACTCTATCAATTTTGTTGATCTTTCAAAAAACCAGCTCCTGGATTCATTGATTCTTTGAAGGGGTTTTGTGTCTCTATTTCCTTCAGTTCTGCTCTGATTTTAGTTATTTCTTGCCTTCTGCTAGCTTTTGAATGTGTTTGCTCTTGCTTCTCTAGTTCTTTTAATTGTGATGTTAGGGTGTCAATTTTAGATCTTTCCTGCTTTCTCTTGTGGGCATTTAGTGCTATAAATTTCCCTCTACACACTGCTTTGAATGTGTCCCAGAGATTCTGGTATGTTGTGTCTTTGTTCTCGTTGGTTTCAAAGAACATCTTTATTTCTGCCTTCATTTTGTTATGTACCCAGTAGTCATTCAGGAGCAGGTTGTTCAGTTTCCATGTAGTTGAGCAGTTTTGAGTGAGTTTCTTAATCCTGAGTTCTAGTTTGATTGCACTGTGGTCTGAGAGACAGTGCAACACATTTCTTAAAGCTGTATTTTTAATCATATAATTAGGTACTAGTCATATATCTTCCAGGGTGTCTCAGAGGATCTCACAGTGTTTAACAGGCATCCAGTACGTGTTAATATCTTTTTGTTCTTAAGGTATTAAAAAATTTCATTTCCAGGGAAATCTATTGTCTATAGCACACTGGTCCAGATTATCTGACTCTAGACTTTGATTATCTTTGAGCTATTTTATAACTTGGTAAATTTTAGATATGTAATGACAAGGCAAAATGATTCTAGTCTATAGATATACCAATTAGTTATGTGCAGTGGAGAGACAGATCTCCCTCCATTGGAAAAGGCAGTTTTGCATCCATTTGCAAGTTCGTTTCAAAATCCAGTTTCTCCATATGCATTTGTGTTTCTTTGACTTCCTCCCTTTGCATTGGTTGTAACATTTCAATGGCCGTCTCATTAATAACAAATTAAAATCTCTAACACATGTCCATTTTACATCTCTATGACAGCCATATTTTACTTCTTGAACACAAATATTATTTTATTCATTTTTGTACTTTTTATTCCTATCCTGATAATAAGAGGTGTCGTAAATGTTAATCAAATAGAATTGATCCAGAATTTCAAATATGTGGGCAGTCAGAAGAAGTTAATCTTGCAATCTGTGAGATAAAATTCCGGAAAGACACTAGGCTGCCTATTGAAGATCTTAAATGAGCTGTAGAGAAGGAAAGAAAGTTGCAGGGTAAAGTCAGCAGCATCTTACTATGAAATGCAGCTGTGGCTTAAGCCATTAGGGGCTGAACCCAGCAGCACTGCCGGCCTCTTACTCAGGAGGAAATGGAGCTACTTCGTGGCTACACAGCCAGAAGCAATCTTTGCCACTTATAGAATGCTAAAGAGGCTCTAGGGGGAGGTGGTTTATCATCAGCAGCAGTAATCCTTAATATGTACCTGCAAACTCCCTGCAAATAGAGAGCACATACTGTATTCAAAGGCCCATGTGGAATGCTGAAGATCACAGATTTTAGATTCAGACTATGCTAGGTTCAAATCCCAGCACATACTGGCTTCATGAACTTGGGACTGAGAGCTATTTGCTTGCCTAGGAAGCTGGGTCAAGCATACAGTATCATCCAATAAAACTAACCCTTACAATTATTGGCAATTTGAGGGAAAGTAATAAGGGTTCAAGAATTCTAAGGAAGTTCAAAAGGGAAGACAACATATGTTTATTGCGGCACTATTCACAATGGCGAAGACTTGGAACCAACCCAAATGTCCAACAATGATAGACTGGATTAAGAATATGTGGCACATATACACCATGGAATACTATGCAGCCATAAAAAAATGATGAGTTCATGTCCTCTGTAGGGACATAAATGAAGCTGGAAACCATCATTCTCAGCAAACTATTGCAAGGACAAAAAGCCAAACACCACATGTTCTCACTCATAGGTGGGAATTGAGCAATGAGAACATGTGGACACAGGAAGGGGAACATCACACACTGGGGACTGTTGTGGGGTGGGGAGAGGGGGGAGGGGGGAGGGATAGCAGTAGGAGATATACCTAATGCTAAATGACCAGTTAATGGGTGCCACACACCAACATGGCACATGTATACCTATGTAACAAACCTGCACATTGGGCACATGTACCCTAAAACTTAAAGTATAATTAAAAAAAAAGGGAAGACAACATAGAATCTATTAAGTCAAGTTTCACTTGATTTAATATTCTAAAATTGCCCTCATTAGTCACAATTATAGTTTAATTATCATGTAGTTCCATTTCCTCGTTATACTACTGAAAAGCTGATGCCATTACAGGTCATTGAAGGGCTTCCCAAAGTGTAATGGTGAGTGCATGGTGAGGGCCATACTAGGACTCAATTCCCCCACTATCTGATGTACAGTAGTGCTCTTTCTGAAATACTGCACCAAGTCCAGTTCTCAACTGAATGGCAGCAGAAGAGCAACCTTCTTCAAACAGCCCATCAAGTCACTTTAAAGAAAGAAAGAAAAAACACAATGAAACATAGGGGGACAAGAGGATCTAGGTGCAATTATCAGTGTACCTGAGACCAGGACTCTGGACCTGAGGTCTCTAGAATTTTGCACATGCTACTTAGACTATTTTTTATAAAACTTAAAACTAAGCAACGATACAAGATTATCATGTTCAACAAAGTGGGTGAAAAATGCAAATATAATCTCAGTTCATTCCAGAATTAAGACTGTAATTTTTTCACAAAATTATGGAAAAGAAAACTGACAACTGTATAAAAGTTAGCACACAACAACTCTTCTCTCAAGAAAAATGCAAAATAATTGATAACCTTTTCTTTGGTTATTTGAGTGAACTTACTATTAAATGTGTATGTGTGTGTGCAAAAGAGGTACTAAGAAGGAAGTTTATAGCTGTAAGCCCCTATGTTTAAAAAAGTACAAAAAATTCAGATAAACAAACTAATTAGGCAACTTAAAGGACTAGAAAAATAAAAGCAAACCAAACCCTAAATTAGTAGAAGAAAAGAAATAATAAAGATCAGAACACATATAAATGAAATTGAAACGAAGACTACAATAAAAAGATCAGTGAAATGAAAAGTTGTTTTTTTGAAAAGATAAACAAATTGACAGACCTTTAACCAGACTAACATTAAAAATAAAGAAGATACAAATAAATAGAATTAGAGATGAAAAAAGAGACATTACAACCGATACTGCAGGTATTCAAAAGATTATTAGTGGCTACTATGAGCAAATATATGTCAATAAATTGGAAAATCTAGAAGAAACTGACAAATTCCTAGACACATACAACCTACCAAGATTGAACCAGGAAGAAATTTACAACCTGAACAGACCTATAACAAGTAATGTGATTGAAGCCATAATAAATAGTTTCCCAGCAAAGAAAAGCCCAAGACCCAATGGCTTCACTGCTGAATTCTAGCAAACACTTATAGAAGAATTAACACCAATGCTACTCAAAGTATTCTGAAAAATAGAGGAGGACAAATACTTTCAAATTCACTCTACGAGGCCAGTATTACCCTTTTACTAAAACCAGACAAAGGCAACCTACAGGCCAATATCTCTGATAAATATTGGTGCAAAATTCCTTAACAAAATACTAGCAAACTGAAATCAACAACACATTAGAAAGATAATTGAGCTGGGTGTGGTGGTTCACGCCTATAATCCCAGCACTTTGGGAGGCCGAGGCAGGAGGATCACAAGTTCAGGAGATGGAGACTATCTTGGCTAACACGGTGAAACCCCGTCTCTACTGAAAAATAGAAAACATTAGGTTGGCGTGGTGACACGCGCCTGTAGTTCTAGCTACTTGGGAGGCTGAGGCAGGAGAATCGCTTGAATCCTGGAGGCGGAGTTTGCAGCGAGCCGAGATTGCACCACTGCACTCCAGCCTGGGCGACAGAGTGAGACTCCATCTCAAAAAAAAGATAAAAAAAAGAAATTTATCATGACCAAGTGAGATTTATCCCAGGGATGCAAAAATAGTTCAACATACATAAATCAATCAGTGGGATACATCATACAGTGGAATGAAGGACAAAAAAAAAATACAATCATTTCAACTGATACTGAGAAAGCATTTGATAAAATTCAACACTCTTTCACAATAAAAATTCTCAAACAACTTGGTATAGAAGGAACACACCTCAGCATATTAAAACCCGTATATGACGAACCCACAGCTAGTATCATACTGAATGGGGAAAAACTGAAATATTTTCCTCTAAGATCTGAAACACGACAAGGATGCCCACTTTTCCCACTGTTATTCAACATAGTACTGGAAGTTCTAACTAGAGCAATCAGACAAGAGAAAAAAATAAAGGGCATTCAAATTGGAAAGGGAGAAGTCGAATTATCCTTGCTTGCAGATGATATGATCTCACACTAGAAAAACCCATACAATCCACAAAAAGTCTATTAGAGCTAATAAACAAGTTCAGTAAAATTGCAGGATACAAAATAAACATGTGAAAATCAGTAGCATTTCTATATGCTAACAGTGAACAATGTGAAAAAGAAATAAAAAGTAATTCCATCTACAATAGCTAAAAATAACCTTAGATATGTAGGAATTAACCAGAGAAGTGAAAGATCTCTACAATGAAAGCCCTAGAACACTGATGAAAGAAATTGAAGATGACACAAAAAATGGAAAGATATTCCATGTTTATGAATTGAAAGAATAAATATTGTTAAAATGTCCCTGCTACCCAAAGCAGTCTTTAGATTTAATGTAATCCCTGTGGAAACACCAATGATATTCTTCACAGAAATAGAAAAAAAAATCCTAAAATTTACATGAAACCACAAAAGCCAAAAGCTATTTCTAGAATAACCAAAGCTATCTTAAGAAAAAAGAACAAAACTAAAGGAATCATATTACCTGACTTCAAATTATACCACAGAGGTATAGTAATCAAAAGAGTATGTTGCTGGCATTAAAACAGACACATAGACCAATGGAAGGGAATAGAGAACAAAGAAATAAATCCACATGTCTACAGTGAACTCATGTTCAATGAAGGTACCAAGAATGTACATTGGAAAACAGACAGTCTCTGCAGCAAATGATACTGGGAAAACTGAATATCCATATAAAAAATAATGAAGCTTGACCTTTATCTCTCTCATCATATAAAAATTTAAATCAAAATGGATTAAAGACTTACATCTAAATCCTCAAACTATGAAACTACAAAAGCAAGTTTGGGGAAACTTTCCAGCATATTGGAGTAAGCAAAGATTTTTTGAGTAATAACCCACAGTTATAGGCAACCAAAGCAAAAATGGACAAATGAGATCACATCACGTTAAAAAGCTTCTGTACAGCAAAAGAAAAAGTCAACAAAGTGAAGAAACAACCCACAGAATGGGAGAAAATACTTGCAAACTACCCCTCTGACAAGTGATTAATAACCAGGATATGTAAGGAGCTCAAACGAATCTATAGGAAAAAAAATCTAATAATCCAACTTAAAAATGGGCTAAGTATCTGAATAGACATTTCTCAAAAGAAGACACACAAATGGCAAACAGCTATATGAAAAGGTGTTCAACATTGATCATCAGAGAAATGCAAATGAAAACTACAATGAGATATCATCTCACTCCAGTTAAAATGGCTTTTACCCAAAAGACAGGCAATAACAAATGCTGGCAAGGAATTGAAGAAAAGAGAACCCTTGTACACTGTTGGTGAGAATGTAAATTAGTACAACCACTATGAAGAACAGTTAGGAGGTTCCTCAAAAAACTAAAAATACAGCTACCATATGATACAGCAATCCCACTGCTAGGTATATACCCAAAAGAAAGGAAATCAGTATATTGGAGATATATCTATACTCCCATGTTTATTGCAGTACTATTCACAATAGCCAAGATTTGGAAGCCATCTGTCTATCAATGGATAAAGAAAATGTGGTATATATATACAATGGAGTACTAGTCAGCCATTAAAAAATGAGATCCTGTCATTAGCAACTATGTGGATGGAACTGGAGGTCATTATGTTAAGCCAGGCAGAGAAAGACAAACTTCACATGTTCTCACTGATTTGTGGGAGGTAAAAATTAAAATTATTGAACTCATGGAGATAGAGACTAGAATGATGGTTACCAGAGGCTGGGAAGGGTAGCAGCGGAGTGGGATGGAATTAGGGACAGTTAATGAGTACAAAAAAGTAGTCAGAAAGAATGAATAAGATCTAGTTTTGATAGCACAATGAGGTGATTATACTCAATAATTATTTAATTGTACATTTTAAAATAACTAAAAGAGTATAGTATAGTTCGATTATTTTTAATACAAAGGATAAAGGCTTGAGGTCATGGATACCCCATTTACCCTGATGTGATTATTACACATTGCACGCCTGTATCAAAGTATCTCACGTACCTCATGAATATATATACCTACTATGCACTCACAAAAATTTAAAAAATTAAAAAAAGAAAGGGAAGATAATCAACTCTTATGACCTCACTCCTGATTTTAAAAAGTCCAAGAAAATACTTGTTTAAAAGTGTGCATAAAAGACAAGGATTCCCGCTGTCACCACTCCTATTCAACATAATATTGGAAGTTCTGGCCAGGGCAATCAGGCAAGAGAAAGAAATAAAGCATATTCACATAGGAAAAGAGGAAGTCAAATTGTTTCTGTTTGCAGATGACATGATTGTATATTTAGAAAACCCCGTCGTCTCAGCCCAAAAACTCCTTAAGCTGATAAGCAACTTCAGCAAAGTCTCAAGATACAAAATCAATGTGCAAAAATCACAAACATTCCTATACACCAACAATAGACAAGCAGACAGCCAAATAATGAGTGAACTCCCATTCACAATTGCTACGAAGAGAATAAAATATCTAGGAACACAACTTACAAGGGATGTGAAGGACCTCTTCAAGGAGAACTACAAACCACTGCTCAAGAAAATAAGAGAGGACATGAACAAATGGAAAAAAATTCCATGCTTGTGGATAGGAAGAATCAATGTTGTGGAAATGGCTATACTGCCCAAAGCAATTTATAGATTCAATGCTGTTCCCATCAAGCTACCATTGACTTTCTTTACAGAATTAGAAAAAACTACTTTAAACTGTATGAACTGATGGAACCAAAAAAGAGCCTATATAGCCAAGACAATCTTAAGCAAAAATAACAAAGCTGGAGGCATCATGCTACCTGACTTCAAACTATACTACAAGGCTACAGTAATAAAAACAGCATGGTAATGGTACCAAAACAGACATATAGACGAATGGAACAGAACAGAGACCTCAGAAAGAACACCACACATCTACAACCATCTGATCTTCAACATGACAAAAACAAGCAATGGGGAAAAAATTCCCTATTTAATGAATGATGCCGGAAAAACTGGCTAGTCGTAGGCAGAAAGCAGAAACTGGACCCCTTCCTTACACCTTATACAAAAATTAACTCAAGATGGATTAAAGACTTAAATGCAAAACCTAAAACCGTAAGAACCCTAGAAGAAAACCTAGGCAAAACAATTCAGGACATAGGCATGGGCAAAGACTTCATGACTGAAATGCCAAAAGTAATTGCAACAAAAGCCAAAATTGACAAATGGGATCTAATCCAACTAAAGAGCTTCTGCACAGCAAATGAAACTGTCATCAGAGTGAACAGGCAACCTACAGAATGGGAGAAAATTTTTGCAATCATCTACCCATCTGACAAAGGTCTAATATCCAAAATCTACAAGGAACTTTACGAGAAAAAAACAAACAACCTCATCAAAAAGTGGGCAAAGGATATGAACAGACACTTCTCAAAGGAAGACTTTTATGCGGCCAACAAACATGAAAAAAGCTCATCATCACTGGTCATTAGAAAAATGCAAATCAAAACCACAATGAGATACCATCTCACACCAGTTAGAATGGCAATTATTAAAAAGTCAGGAAACAACAGATGCTGGTGAAGCTGTGGAGAAATAGGAATGCTTTTACACTGTTGGTGGGAGTGTAAGTTAGTTCAACCATTGTGGAAGACAGAATGGTGATTTCTCAAGGATCTAGAACCATAAATACCATTTGACCCACCAATCCTATTACTGGGTATATACTCGAAGGATTATGAATCATTCTACTATAAAGACACATGCACAAATATATTTACATTACCAGCACTATTTACAATAACAAAGACTTGGAACCAACCCAAATGCCCATCAATGTTAGACTGAATAAAGAAAATGTGGTGCATATACACCATGGAATACTATGCAGCCATAAAAAAGAATGAGTTCATGTCCCTTGCAGGGACATGGATAAAGCTGGAAACCATCATTCTCAGCAAACTAACACAGGAACAGAAAACCAAAGACCACATGTTCTCACTCATAAGTGGGAGTTAAACCACGAGAACACACGGACACAGGGAGGGGAACATCACACACTAGGGCCTGTCGGGGGGTGGGGTCAAGGGGAGGGAGAGCATTAGGACAAATATCTAATGCATGTGGGGCTTAAAACCTAGATGACAGGTTGATAGGTGCAGCAAACCATCATGGCACATATGTATGATCATGCCACTGCACTCCAGCCTGGGTGACAAAGCAACTCTGTCAAAAAAAAAAAATAATAAAAAAAATAAAAAAATAAAAGCCTGCACATTCTGCACATGTATCCCAGAACTTAAAGTAAAATTTATAAAAAAGTGTGCATAGTAATTTCATTCATAACATCCCCAAAATGAGCACGACCAAGTGTTCGTCAATCAAACGGATAAACAAACTGTGATGTAGTCATACAATAAACTATCACTTGGCAAAAATTACAAACTACTGATACACACAGCAAAATGAATGAATCTCAATAACATTAAATGATGTGAAAAAAAGAAAACCTTACACAAAAGAGTACATTTATTTGAAATTCCAGAACAGGCAAAACTAATCTGTGATGAAATAAAAAGTGAGAAGTGAGGCCGCTGTGTGTGTTTGTGTGAATATGTGTGTATGGAGGGGAATTGCCAGGGTAACGGCTTTAAAGTAACTTTGGGGGGGTGAAGATAATGTCCTGTATCTTGATACTATAAGTACATTATTTCATCAAAACAGTGAATTTACACTGACGATCATGCGAATGTATATAACATTTACACTGAAAGAAAAATACTGAACTGTAGTTAATACTATGCATGCAGTGTGTATGTGTGTATAATAATGTCTGCAGTTTACTTTTCAGTCTTTCAAAATTAAACAGATTGGCCGATGGATAGAGGGCTAGATGGTTGAATAGGCATGCAACAAAATGTGTAGTAGAATCTAGGTGGTGGATATACAGGTTTGCATGGTAAGTCTTCCATGTTTGCTGTATGTTTGAGATTTTCTTCATAATAAAATGCTGAAAAAAACCTCAATAATGGAGACAAGGGTTACTTACATGCACAAACTTTATCATCATCATCACCATCATAATCACTACCACATCCACCAGTTAAATTTCTTGAGAATCTGACTTGGCTTAGATATACTCAAAATATGTATTATCCTCACACTAATCCTTTGATGTAGACACTCTTTGCAAGTCACATATAAGGGATGTTAAACTGCTTAAGGTCATCCTCAGTGAATAAGTAGCTTGAGCACATACACTATACGAAGTAGGTTCTGTTAGTTTATTTACTTGTTATTTCTTAAGTTCTCAACATGACCATATTATCTCCCCATTGTTGGCCAAAAAGCAAACAAAGACTAGTATAAGTTTCTAGACACTCAAATTTTTAACACTGTTGTTCAGATGATAGAATACATTAGGTAAGTAGAAAAAGAAATGATCAGCCAAAGCTTAAACAGTGATTCCATTAAAATATATAGATAAATTAGGAAAGAGAGCTAATTTGAAATGGAAATTTACATGGCTGATTTTGTTTATGCTGCAGGTGGTTCTAGAGGTGATAAGGTCCTATTATATAATAGGAGACACTGAGCTGGATTTGGAATGAACAGGAACACGGTCAGTCAAAGACAACTTGCAGGTAAGGAAGTTACTCATCTGAGCATAGTAATAGAGAACCTGCCACTTTTGAGAAGCCCTTTGATGCTATTGTTGTACCTTTTTTCCACTTACAAATGAAAGATGCGTAAGAGTGCTTTGGATCGTGAGCTATGTCTTTGATTATTTGCCAGTTACCTTGAAAGATAAAGTTGCTCAGTGACTTTATGTTTGGTAGCCTCATTTCCAAATTACTTCAGGTTATATTAGTCTAGAATGCAATGAGATCTTGTCCAAGTGTTTTAAGGAAAAATCAGTTCATCCTTGGCATATTTCAAAGAGAATGAGAAGCAGTGTCTTGACAGAGAAATTTTGCTTGGTATCATTGAGACCAGGAAATCTGCCTGGTTGATATTTAAAAAGACTGGTCAATATTGAGAGTGGTGATCCCTGTGTGCAGTCTTGAGTTATTACTTCTTTTGCAAAGATACTATTTAGTATTGAGGAAAAGATTTATAAAATTTAGGTGCTAGATCTATAAAGGCTTACTCTTAATGGAAGTATGGAAGTAGACAGTTTCCCATAATAAAACTGCATAGGCTTTCTAAGATGCTGCTGCTTTGCTTTTGGCTGGAATTGGATCAACACAGATGTTATAGCTATCAGACCCCTGACTGAGTATTTGTGGCATTATAAGAATTTTGGGGCTGGACCAACTTATCTGAGCTGCCAGTAAGATATTCAAGGTAACCAAATTGAAAATAATAATAGTAATACAGTAAATTTCTTGAATTAAAATACTAAGAATCTTTGATTTGGTCTAATCTCTTCAGGAAATTGCCTGGAAAATGCCACTATAATTTTCTGAAAAGCCAAGTTATGAACTCAGATATTCTGACTCCTAGTACCTGTCTCTGTCAGCTATAAAAAGTTTAGTCAAGTCTCTTCTCTCATGAAGAATAAATGTCATACAGGTCTCTGGGAGGCTAAATGTTTGAAATTGAGCCAAATGTCTGTAGGATTAGACTTCAGCTACTGACCATGATGGACTAAAAGGGGCTGAATTTGTCTTCCTACATTTAACAACAACAACAACCAACCCAAACATATAAAACAATAGCATTTTCAGGTATTAAACAACAGACAATGCAGTATTGTGAAGTTTAAGAATAGGGAAATAAATGAAATGAGTCCTACAGTATCTTCAGCTGACAGTAAAGTTTCCAGGGCACGGCTCAGGAATAGGAACATCCAGAAAATCCTGGTGGCTTTTCTGAGTTGAGGAGAGATTAGAAAGGCCAACGTGGCCATCATTTGTGGGAGAGAGTATAGAGAGGAAACATCTGCCGCCCTCCCCAGAGAGACAGAAAGAGCTCTATCAACAAAGAATTTCTCTCAATGTTTAGCTTAATACCAATTAGCTAATGTATCTCAGGTAACCACCTGAAAGAAGCAGGTGGAACAATCCTTGAGGTTCATACATGGCTAAGAATATTTCAAGTTCCCATAAGGCAGTAAGGAAAGAGCTAACACATGCAGTAGAATCCTTGAAAGTTATAACCTGGACTAAAGATTGTTCTGGATCCACCCAACCAAGTTTAAAAACAAGTCTCAAGAAAATCAAATTATTTCCAAGTAACTTACCTACATTCAAGAAAAAAAAAATCCCTCTGATATTTAAAGAAATAATATTTCTAAAAAATTTTACATCTAATAAAATTCACATTGTATGACAATCAAAATTTACTAGGCATGTAGAGAAGAAAAAGACCCATTAAAAGTAGGAAAAAAAGCAATCTAAAGAAACCCAGAAATAAAAATAAAACTGATAATAGAATTAGTAGACAAAGAGGATAAAACAGTATTATCAATGTATTCTCTACTTTCAGCAGAGGAAAATATAAACATAAGAAGGAGAAAAATAAAAGCTATAAAGCTATGTAAAAGATACAAGTAAAAATCCTAAAAAAGAAAAATACAAGGTCTGAGATGAAAAATGTATTGGATTAGCAGAGATAAGGCATTACAGAAAAAAAATTAATCAACTTGAACACATAGAAACTATCCAAAAACGAAACACACAGAGAAAAGAAGCTTGAGGAAAAGAAAAAAAATGAACAAAGTATTAGTGAACAGTAGGGCAATGTCAAATGGCCTAACCTATCTGTAACAGGCACCCAAAAATAGAAAAAGCAGGGTGAGGTGGGGACATAAAAATTTTGAAGAAATAATGGCTAAAACATTTTTCATCAAATTTTGAAAACTATAAACACATAGATTCGAGAAACTCAACAAACTCTATAAACAGTTTTTTTATCAGACATTTATTATATATCTGTTGTGCTAATTAGGTGACATTGGCAGTTTCTAAATTGGCCCCCATTGATTGCATCCTCCTGATGTTCACGCCCTTATGCAGTTCCCTTTCACTGCATTTTTGATGAACTTATTGATTTATATCTAGTGAATAAAATACAGCAGAAGTTATAGGACGTCATTTCCAAGATTATGTTATAAAATGATGGTAGCTTTCATCTTGGTCTCTCTCTCTTGCAATTTCTCTCTCTTTGATTACTTGTTGCCATAATATGAGGACACATAACATGAGGCCACCTATGTAGAGGTCCATTTGTCAAGGAACTGAGTGAGTTCTACCAACAACCATATGAGTGAGATTTGAAGCTGACACTCTGGACCCAGGTGCCATTGAGATGATTGCAGCCCTGGTGGACAGCTTGACTGTGACCTCATGGGAGGTCCTGAGTCAGAAGCACCCATCTAAGCCAGAGCTGTCCCACCAAAACTCAGATAATACATGCTTGTTGCTTTAAACAGCTAAGTTTTGGGGTTATTTGTTACACAACACTAGATAACTAATATGTTGACAAGTGTGTGAAATCAGAAAGCTTGCATTCTGCCTAGACTGTCTAGTAGAGTATTCCAGAAATATTTGTGAAACAAATGTTTGAAAGATAAGACAGATATTCCAAATAAGTATTCTATAAAGACAGAAGCAGTTGTCCTTGAATGAAGCATTTTAAAACTGGTAATATTGCTATGGGGATTCTTTTTTTATTTTTTTTTACTTTTTTGAGATGGAGTCTTGCTCTGTCGCCCAGGCTGGAGTGCAGTGGCATGATCTCGGCTCACTGCAACCTCTGTTTCCTGGGTTCAGGCAATTCTCTGGCTCAGCCTCCTGAGTAGCTGGGGTTACAGGCGCCCGCCAACACGCTAGGCTAATTTTTGTATTTTTAGTAGAGACGGGGTTTCACCATCTTGGCCAGGTTGGTCTTGAACTCCTGACCTCATGATCCACCTGCCTCGGTGTCCCAAAATGCTGGGATTACAGGTGTGAGCCACCACATCTGGCCACTACGGGGATTACTGAGAGAGAGAGAGATCTTTTCTGGTTGAGGAATGAGGGGATTCTTTCTGGAGGAGACAGTATTTATGCGGGCTTTCGAGGAGATAGAATTTGGACACATGTTACTGACAATGAATCTAGCCGGATACTCGAAAATGAAAGAATAAATGGGGTGATAGGAAAGGTGGTAAATCAAAGGCTATGTATAGGAAGCCATGAGCAGAAGGCAAAGTGAGAAAAGAACAAAGACATTAATGGGGAATAAAAAATATATTTTCTGCAGATATAATTGCAAATTTTATTTTGAGAGCTCATGTTAGGTAGATGGTACATATTAAAACAAAACACTAATTCTTGCAAATAACTCTTTTTAACGTTATACTCTTCTTAATAACAATAGGCATATGCATTCACCTGAGTTGCACTTATAGGAATGAGCTAAAGAGTTTTTATATTTTCTCAGAGAATAATATAGTGGGATAAGGTACAATGGTAGTTCATTAAGCAGATTATTGCTGTATTTCAAAAAATTGCAGTGACAGCCACACCTTGAGGAAAGTGTGATTCCAAAGAAAAAAATCAATTTTCTTGTCTGACTTACATTACAGCTATAGATAGTACAAACTTTGATTATATTGGGCTCATTATCATCATTACTTATATAATCAGACCGTTCTTTTTGACTTGTCTACCTTATTTATCTTCACACTTTCTGGTCTTCTTGTCCTGATGGTCCATAGTAGTTTTGTCTTGCCAATTTAAATTCCAGCTTGCTTCCCCCCACTGTTCATTGATCACTTGATTTTCCATTTTTAATTTCCACCCTTCTGACTTCCAGTCACACTTTTCATGGTGCTGCTAATTCTGCCTTTTATTCACCTGCCATGTTTCATCATTAAGTGACCATGGAAGTTTCTATCTTGCAGAGGACACGAGCCTCCCTGAGCACATCTTGCTAAAATGTGCACTTTAGAACTACCTAGAACATGGGCAGCCAGCAGGATAATGTGTCCACATGCATTTTAAATGTGGATCTCTGAGCCTACTCCTTGTTACTTTACTTCCAGCTCCCAAAGAAATATTGCTTAACAAAATTGTATTTCAGTGATGTACTAAAATACGAATAATATGTTCAGGTGCAACAATATGATGTTGGGATTTGGTTGGTTCTCAAGAGAAGTGATTGGTTTTCATTGCTGGAGAAGATAGTCTTTCAGAAACGAGGCATTACAGACACAAAACTTAACAGAGACCCAGAATAGTTTAATCTGCTATATGAACACATAGCCAGGATTCTGTTCATAGTTTTGTGGATTCCTCGGGCATATTTTGCCAATGAATGTGTATGAAAGCAGTACACATAGTTTGAAATATAAAGCCGGGGTTTTCAGATGAGAGGTGCTGGAATAGAACTACATTTTGCAAAGTAATCAAGTAGGGCTCACTTTCACCAAAAACCATCAGGGATAATGAGGCAGGTCACAGCCCACACTGAAGGTGGATGCAAAGGTCACTGTAGAAAGTTCTAAACTACAACTGAGAAGATGTCTGATATTAACAAATGAAGCTACTCCTTTCCCTTTAAAATATCTAAAATATATTTTTGTGCTGACTGAATTGGGTTTTCCTTATTCTTCTCCATTTTAAAGTCAGCTGAATAGAAGTTCAATCTAATCAAAGTTTACTTTTTAAAAGAACAAGCCCTTTAGAGAATGTGTAATTTTTCATTATAGTTGGGTATTTCTCAGTAGGAAAAATGAAAAACTTTAGCACATACTGGAAATTAAGAAATTCACTTAGTCTTAAGGTCACATTACTTACTGTCTTATTTTCTACTTTGGATTTTTTTCAGGAAGTGGCAACAATTGTCACTACAAAGACGTGCCTAAAAAAAAAAATCAGTAAAGCAGGCAGGTGCCTACCAGGTTGGTTTGCAAATGTTGTCCTTATGCACTTAATAAGACCTCGTCTATTTCCTGACTACTTTTCAATCCATTAATTAGTGATGTTGTACTTTCCTTGTAGGTTATGATTAGAGGCAGTAATCGGAGACTGGATGAATGAAAACTTATGCAAATTATACATCCCAACCAGTCACAAAGACAGACTGGAGACATCAAGTCCAAAATTTGTTAATGTCCTCAGCCATAGACATAGTTATTATTTCTCCACATGTGTCTATATTTTGATTTTCTGACTGAGTAGAAGATTATGGAAATACTGCTAGATGGCTGGCTTCATTTATTGAATTGATCTTTGTCTGCCAGTTGAGTCTGTACTTATCTCAATGGTGTAAGCCAGGTTTCACCCATGAAGACTCCCTTTTTTCATCACTTGGGACTGACTGGGGTCCCGGTTTCTGCTGATTCTCTGGTGTATTTTCTACCTGGCTTTTTACACCACTTGCTTGGCTCTGCAGGTGCTGCTATCAAGGCCTCTTCACTCTGACACTCTATTGTGTTTATCTGTTTACACATCTAGCGAAAATGTGAGCCATTGGAGGGCAGAAGCTATCATATTTGTGTTATATCCACAGTGTTTATCACAGAGCTTAATATATGGATCAGGGGATTCAAACTGGTTGCCAGGCTTTTGGCCACCTGTATTTTTTGGCCAGCACAGGGTTAACAATAAGTAAATTTGAATGTCTTTAGGTGGGCCTACTCTCTGCTATTTGCCACAGTCTCTATCTTCTTATACGTGACCACAGTCAATCTCTATTTCACCAGTCTCACCCATGTAGGCACCCTAGTTTGTGGTCCTGGTCGTAGCTGATGAATACATGCTAATTATGTGAATGAATATATCAATGAATGTACTTCTTATTTTGCATGGAGAATTGATTGTTATCTAAATATTCTTGTCCTGAAAATTCCCCTAGTTTCATCTCTCATTTTGGAAAATACAGGTAGAAAAACAGATAACTGTAATGTGCAATGCACAAATAAGCATTTCTGAATACTTGCCAGAGGTGAGCCACTCTGTGCATTCTAGTGGCTCAATTAGAGAGGAAAACAAATTCAACTGTGTTATTTGCAGAACCCATAAGATGCAAACAAACCATTTGCTGTGGAAAAGCTCAAGATTTTTGTATCTGAGATGAGTGATAACTTCTACCTTGGATCATCTTAAAACAGGCAGTGTAATTTTAAAAAACAATGACCCTGACCAACATGCCAAATGTATGTTCAACAACGTATTTCCCAAGGTTGATTCTTCAGATACCCCCCACTATTGCCAATGACAACACACTAGAGAACAATTCAATAAATGTGAATTGGGGCCACAGAAATTCTCTACAGTATGAACCTCTCCCCTGGCCTAGGGGAAGTTTTAAGCAATTAACTGAATGAAATTCAGATCGTCAGACAAAAATGCTGGTACTGAGATAGTAATCTTGGGCAAAGTTAACCTTCATCTGAAGAAGTAAATTTGGTTCTTCTTTACCCATCTGATGAATGGCAGACTAAGTCTCTTAAGAGTTAACTCCAAGCCTCCAATAATTTTACCTTTTCAGAAGCAACCACTACCAGATGTTCATTTTGGCCATAAAAGTTCCCACCCAATAAAAGTATAACATCCATAAAAGTCGATCTTTGAACAACTTACTACCTGTGAACATTTCCAGCTAATCAGCTTGTGTTAAATACACGTTTAGGTATTTGAAAGAACTTGATACACAGAATCATCATTAAGACAATTCAATGCTGATGTTGATTTCCAAAGAGATTTTATAAGAAGTCTTTCTGAATAATTAGAGAATAAGACTCATTTTCTGTTAGGGCCATTCTTTTGTTCAAGAAAGTGAAGCCTACAGGATAAACTCGTAACTAGTAAGTGGCAGAGCTAGATCTGGAGTGAGTCACTAAATTTGGTCTCTCCACACCTGCCTGTAAAAAGGGGATAACATGATAATTATACCAAAGGAAAAAAAATCCTGAGTACATATAATAACAAAGACTATTTGCACTAACAATAAAAGAATTACCATTTCTCAACGCCACGTAACAGTGCATATTCTTCCTTAAAGCACACACTAAAATAAACATTCGTTACTTGGACAATAGACTAAATTTTGCTTTAACCATTATATTCGTTTTAACCCCTGGTAGATCTAGATTGACATGTTTATGTCTCAGTCATTTTTCTACTTCTGCTTTTATTGGCCCAGAAATGATGAGAAGCACCAACGAAGGAAAATGTGAGGGAAGCTAGGTGCCAAGCCCTTACATTACTGCTAGCAGATCTCAGACAGCTTTCTCTTTGACATAAAGGGACTTGTCCCAGCAAGATTAGCTCTGTGTCCTCCAAATGGAGCCAGACTGTGTTGACTGCATGGCCAACTCTGATAGGATGACCCAAGGAGGCTCCCACTGAGCAGAGAAGATATGGAACTCTAGATCCTATGCATTTACAGACAGGGTCTTGTCTTCTTTAGAGAAGACTGCTTTAACCCTCATTGTCAAAGACTCTAGGTGGCTACAGCAATTTTCACTTGTTTCATTTGAAATACTCTGGTTCATTCAAAAAGGCACAGGGACGTGGCTAGATAACTGCACTAATTGTTATCTAGCCTTTGTATGCACTTAACCGTGCTTCTGCATGTATGATAGGTAGTATAGCCGTGATAGCCAAGGAGTACACTGGGCCTTCAGAAGACACATCTTCCATTTACAATTTAAAAGAAGAGGTGCCAATATTAGATTGTCATGCAACCAAGCATACATTGTCTAAGATATAAAAGCAATTGTATCTGAAAGTGGGAAATCTCCACCTCAATTATCACATTGACAATAGGGGCATTTCTTCAGAGGCCAAATATCTGGTTGCTCAGAAGAGAGAGAAAGCTGCCTATGATACATGGAGATTTTATTTTTTTTAAGTATAATTATGACATCACTGACCAGTGTCCATAATGTAAGACCTGGTTCAAAATCTGTTTAGAGAAATTCAATATAACAAAAGTGTGTTAAAAATTTATCAGCTACATGTATGAGTCCAGTTGCCATTCTAAATGCTGGTGTGGTTATGTAGTAAAGTTAAATTGGTATGAGCAACAATATTATTCCCCGGAAGGGACATTTCCTGGGTGGAACATAGAAAAGGAGACAGGTAATATGTTTGAACAATTAAAAACAAAAAACCCAGGAAGCTGGGCAGATGAGTGTATTGTGGTGGGAAGGGGAAGTTGTGACCTTAGATTTCTGTATCTTTAGTTGTTTCACTTTCTATACCATTTAATGATTGAAAAATGCGGTTGGACTGCCGGAACCACAGAACAGGAACTCCACTGGGGCAGGAGTTAAAGGCAAAAAGCTTTTGTGTGGGTTCACTTACTATTTTAATTCATTTGTATTCTTAGTCAGCTTTAAAGGTATGATTGCTTCTTCTGCCTACTGCTCTTTCTCTTCTTCCTTTTATGCTGTTTTACCCTTACCTCTGTCTGTTCTCTGCTAGGGGATGTAACCTTCGGCACAGTGGGAAAAGCCAATTTTGCCATAGGCCTCAGCTTGCTCTGACTCGGCTACTAACTTGACTCATAGCTTCAGGCAGGTTATTTCATGGTTCTGATGCTCATTTTCCTCATCTTGAATCAGCGATTTTATTAACTGTCTCCTGGTTTGTGAAAATTCAATATGATCACGTGTTACATGCCAATCACAGAAACTGATGCGAAGTTGTGTTCCTCAGTGGTAGCTATTGTTGTAAGTCGGAATTGCATGACAATGGCAGCTGTTTTCTATCACATCCTCACGTTTTCTAAATTTTTATCCCCCTTTCTCCCATTTCCTACCCTAGTATTGTTAATAGCTAACTTTTATTAAGTGGTTACCATGGCCCAGGACACTGTAATGAGGATTTTATGTGAATTACCTAATTAATTTCTCAGAAAGTATGAGATAGCTATTATTTTAAGCTATTTCATAGCTTAAATAACCAGTTTGTTGAAGTTAAAATTTAGAGAGGTTAAGTGAACTCGTCCATTTACACAATTAGTTGCCCAGGCAGAATTTGATTTGAGGTCTGACTCCAAAACCGGAGCTCTTAATCACCAGTTACACCAACTAAACGCTTCATTTCAGAGCTCGCCTATTCCCAGAGGTCCCATTCCCGTTTTAAGGTTATTTTCTGTAACTCTCTTGTATCTAATTTAAAAATGCTATTTCCCAGAGATGAGTCCCTGATCTCCCAGAAGGCATGGATCATACATTTCTTTTCCTAATCCACCCAAATTCCTGCAGCGCGCAGACTTAGGCTCATTAATAGACGGGAAAAGAAACTGACCAGGCAGTGAAACCGAGCAAACAAAGTACAATAAGACAATTACAGCAGGAAAGCGGCGTAAAAAAAGTAGAAAAAGAAAGTAAGGGAAAGGGGGAATAAATAGCAAATATTCGCTGAGTGCCAACAATCGCACGGGAGGGTCTTTAGGGTTCTCTGCTGAGTACTCGGGACGGCTTGCTGAGCAGTACGCCGGCCTTATCTCATAGATGAGGCACCAAGGCTCAGGAAACAGTTCTGTGGATCTGGGCGGGCATCTTCCACCCACAGTCGCGCACACGTGGCATAGGTTTAATAGGCTGTCTGGCTCGGGTACCTCTTCCCAGGGTCAGGGCGTTACAAAGGGAGGCTGCTGTCTTCCCATGAATCTATCAGGGACCTACAGGAGCGAAGAGAACCCTTCTGAGTATCAGCGAAGACAACTTATTAAGACTTTACGAGTTTGCAAGCCATCCTCCTCCTATTTCCTCACTTCGGACTTTTTGGACACACCTTCCTTTTCCTGTGAGCCAACCCAAACGAATGAGTTACAAGTAATCGCTTTCTCTACGCCCAGCCAGTGCCCAGCACCAAGCGTAGCGCCTCCTTGCAACACCCGGCTGAGCTCCCGGCGGCAGCGCGGGCGCTTGGGTCGGAGGCTGCTCTAAGGTGACGCGCGGCCGCCTCCTCCCCTTTAAGGCGGGGCTCGCAAGGGCGGGGGGGGGGGGCCCGAGGAAGTCCGGGGGCCGTCGGTGATGCCCCCGCCCCCGCCCCCGCCCCCGCCGCGTCAGGGTTGCTCCCTGCGCTTCCGAGTGGCGACTGCAGCGGGTCCGGTGCAGGTGAGGGGCGCGCGCCTGCCCAGCTTTGCAGCCCCCGAACGCGGCCTCGCATAGGTGAGGGCGGTGCCGGGTTCACCTGGCAGCGCGCGTGGGCCGGGCAGCAGGGTCGCCGCCTGGGGGTGGGCGTCTTCTCTCAACCGAAGCTGGGAGTTGGGGAGCTGGAGGGTCCAGAATGAGAATTCAGTGGCGCTACTACCCCGGAGCTGCTTGTGGTTCAGAGATCAGAAAGGCGTCCTGAGGACTGGAGGCAGAAATCCAGGCGTGGCGTACTGGAAGGCGCACTAGGGGAGGGCAGCCTGGCCCAGAATTTCTTTGCATTTTAAAGGCCACACATTCAGTCTCCCCGGGGCGCTACGGAGTTAGTCACCGCCACATCCAGGACTCCTTCCACAGAGGTCAGTTCCTCAGCTGGGTGGGCTTTAATACGCTCTCTTCGTAGAGACCCGGAGGTTCAACTTTAATTCTTTGCGCTGACATTTGCTCAGCGACACCGGAGCAGAAATCCTTGGGATAATTGCGTAGGTAACAAACAGTGTCTCAATCCCACTGAAGATAAGTAAGTTAAAAATAAAGACAGTGATGTTGGTGGTGAACTTGAGTGGCGATTAGTTTCCGCAATTAGTTCCCCCCTGCACTGTCCATTTGTTAAGCAAATGGTGTGCTGACGGCTTTTTTAAATGATTGGGTTGCCATAAAAGAGGTTTTCTCTAGTCTGAATGAACTTTTGTGCGATGCTGACTGAGGGTTTCAGCCTCCTCTAGATGCTTACAAGAGCTTGGTCTGGAAGGTACACGGGTGCGAACACTTAAGGTACCAAGCAGCTTCTCAGTGAACCGTGAGACGTTAGAACACTTGCTTCAGGACGCACAGAATTCAGACACCACTTATTGAAGGATTTGTATGGATTATGATTTCCATTAGCATTCTTTTTTTGCTTGAGTCAGTAGCATTTCAATTCAACAAATATTGTACACCTGTTAACGGGCAGACCTCTGAGAGCCGGGCTGGTGTGCTGTTGGGTAGCACAGGTGTTGATATTAATACAAAGGGGAATTTTAAGGCACTTATTCCTCACAGGTGGGTGTTTAGAAAGAGACCAATGGCGCTGCGCTTTGCCTCAGCAGCACCTGTGTAATCGCTGGTTATAAGTATTTAAATGCAGGGAGAATGTAAATCTTTGAAGAGTCTCTGTCATTAGCCTGATCAGTCATTCCAAAGCAATAAAAATTGTCAAAACCATGCTTAAAATAAGATTATTAAGAATTAACTCTGTGCCAAGCACCATGCTAGGCACTTTATCTTGTCTATGAAATTACAAAGTAGATACTATTCCCCTGTGCAGACGAGGAACTGAGGCAGAGAGGAGTCCAGTAATTTGTACAAGGTCAGTGGTGAATTTAGAAATTGCATGTGGCTATTTCTGAGTGCAGAACTCGTACTTTTTCACTATTCCATGCTGTCTCTAAGATGGAGAGTGTAAATCCGGCAGATTGAATATAAGAATTCAAATTTATATTCATAGATCCTATCTCCTGGGGATTAATGGAGTTAAAGTAGTCCTCAGGAATGAAGTGAGCACTGTTTTCATTGCACTTGTGTGGTCAAGCTGTGACCTGTCTGTGACAGGTAGATGAACAGCTACATCTACTTGTAGTAGATGTAGCTTTAAAAGATAAAATGTATTATGTGTCTTAATGTATTTTGAAAGGCCTTGAAAGGCCTTTCAAAATATGTTAAAAGATAAAATTTATTATGTGTCTTAACATATTTTGAAAGGCCTGATATATCCAAACAGGGCCAATTAATAAAATTGCATATATATTCTCTCTGTGTTATACATGGAAGGAACAGCTAATTTTTCTATTATTCGTGTGCTTTACTATGGTCTCCTCCTGCAGAGGTGAGTTTCTCAGCTGAGTGGGCTTTGAAATCAATTTCAGCTTGATTTCTTACAGCTGCAAGATGATTAGCGGTCTCTTGTCACCTGGAAAGGACTTTGTGTTTGTGTAAACCTGTGCTCACACACGAATATATATTTTTCCTTAAACCTATTTCCAGAAGTACTACTTCTGGAAATTGTAGAGTACTGCAATGTGATGATCTGGCGAGGAATCAAGTTCCTTATTTGACTTTTGCGTAAAGGATTTATAACAACTGACACTTTCTTTAAGTGCATGTAAACCAGGAAAGGAATTTTCAAATTAAAATTATTATACTGTGGAGAATGGAAAGTGAGTGAAAAATAGTACTCTGAATTCAAATAATATTTCTTGTTGTGGAAAACACTTGCTTTCTTAAAACTTTTCTTGTAATTGTTGGTAATTACACACAAAAATGGAAGGGGTTTTATATTTAAATTACCTTGAATTGTTGCCAGTTAACTGTTGAGAAAAGGCTTTGCCTGTGAAGGGAGGATCAGGTAGAATATTTTGCCTGCATCAATCTTGGCACAGATTTTTTTCCCCCTCTATCTTCACGTGGAGGTGAAACAGTGAGACACCTTAAACTCCTCTTTAGGAGCTGAGCTGTTAAATCCTTCCTAGAAGGTGTTTATAAAAGTGTGCCTGACCTGGTAAGGTGTTCTCATGGGGAACCAGGGTGGGTGATGAAGGAGGAGAGTATATAGGAGATATGAAGCAGGGGCAGTTCCAAGTTTTGTGAGGCCTAAAAGGTAAACAATTTGGAGACTCTCTTTAAGAAAATTAATACAAAATTAGGTGTGAAAGTGAATATGTATTTAAAATGAGAAAAAGAGATGATAATTTACTGGAGATTTCTGCCTGTTTCTAAAGTGGGGATCTTGGGCAATTTACCAGAAATGCTTACAAAAACAGGCGTGCTGATTGCAACCCGGCTTCCCCTCTCCCTGAGAACACTCAGCATTTCCCAGCGGCTTGTCACACCCACGGGGGGCCCTGCTAGTGAGAAGCCCAAAGTTGAAGCTCTGTTACCCTCAAAGAGTGAGAGGGAAAGTTGTGGTTAAAGGCAAAGGACTCATGCTCCACTGAGCAGAGAAGAGACTGCTGGATGGGACAGCAGAGACACTCTGGACACTCATGTCCAACGAACAATTCTGAGAGCTGGTCTTCAAGACTTTCCAGGTTGGTTTGTTTCTCAGGGATGCCTTTGGCCATTGGCTTCTCCAACTATCAGTCACCATTTATTGGGAGTTTTCTAATGTCCCAAGTCCTGAGTAAGGTGAAGTCCTGATTGTCAAGAACTCCCAGTCTCATGGAGCTGATTTCATTGATCACAGTGCTTTGTTATAGGCTTGCATAGAGATGCCACAGGGGCCCTGGAGGGTTCCTGATGCTTGAGCTGAGTTTGGAGTTACTGTGATGGAGTCCAGGAGGGTCATTCTAAGTGAGCAGAGAGCCATTAAAAGCCCTGGTGGTGGTCGGGCACAGTGGCTCACGCCTGTAATCCCAGCACTTTGGGAGGCCGAGTTGGGTGGATCACCTGAGGTCAGGAGTTCGAGACCAGCCTGGCCAATATGGCGAAATCCCATCTCTACTAAAAATACAAAAATTAGCCCGGCGTGGTGGCAGCGCCTATAATCCTAGCTAATTGGGAGGCTGAGGTGGGAGAATGGCTTGAACCTGGGAGGCGGAGGTTGCAGCAGTGAGCCGAGATTGCACCATTGCATTCCAGCCTGGGCGACAAGACCGAAACTCCGTCTCAAAAAAAAAAAAAGCCCTGGTGGTTTAGATCCATTCGTTCTCCTCCACTGATGTTCTTCAAGTCCGGCAGCACCTACGTACCTGAGATTAACTTGTTAGAAATGCACGTTCTCACGCACCCCGCATTAGGAGCTCTGCGTCTAGAGCACAGTAATCTGTGTTTTCAGAAGCCCTCCGGATGATTCTGGTGCATGCTAAAATCTGAAAACCACTGGTCTTAATATTTAAGAGAACGGATAGGGCATGGAATCCCTTATGGAGATCACTGGGAGGGAACTGAAATTAATAATAACAGTAATATATTAGTGTTGTAATATGATAATTTGTATTACTATCACTAACATTTATTGAGCACTCAGGTTGTGCCAGGCATTTTGCTAAGAAATATTAACTGTTAATCTTCGGTACAAACCCTGGGTAACGCAGGGCTATGATCACCTGGATTTAAATGTGAGAAAACTGAAAGAGAAATAGGAAATTGTCCGTAGTCACACAGCTGGAAAGTGGTTCAGCCGGGATTCAAGCACAGGCTGTCTGGTTTTAGAGCCTTCCTTCTCTTTTATCTTGCCTGGGAGAGTTTTCATTGATGCCACTGTTGTGTGTTGGCATTGGCCGAGAAGCAGGCCTGGGATTGCTTGGGATATGCCTGTTTAACAATCCTAGTCTTTTGCTGACTACTGTGGTTAAGAAATTTTTCATTAGAGACAAATTTCCAAACTAGGAAGGAAGAACTTTATTGTCATTTACTCCTAGTGCAGACTTTTAAAATGTCATGAGTGAATAGACATGATTCCATATAAATGATCACATGCAAATACCATTTCCCATAGCGTCATGATTAAGGGCTCCTATGGGTTACCCAGGGGGAGTGATGTTGGTGATTATGGAAGGTGGCCTTGTTTCCTTGTTTAGGAATGTTGGGATTTGATCTGATTATTAGAGGCCTCTCTTCTAGAGGCCAAGCACCTCCCCAGGCCACAGAGGATTTGAAGGTGATGCTGTGTTTGTTCATTACATTTTGGAAGATATTCAGAAGAGCTGTGCCTTGTCCTATTACATTTTTTTTTTCTGGTAAAAAAAAAAGTTGCCTATGATTCCTTTTTTTTTCTTTTTTTCTTTTCTTTTCTTTCTTTTTTTTTTTTTTTTTTACCATATAGCCCCATGGTGTCAAGCAGCGTGAGTAAGAATGTACAGATAGTGACATGGATATGTGTGCAAGTGTGTAGAGTGATGGTTTGCTCTCAGGTATAAATCTAAGGTTGCTGTGCCTTTACTTCCCCTCTAGAAAAAAATGTTTACAGAAACATTAATTTGAGTTTATGGTAGGCAGCAGAATCTAATTCTGAGAATGCCAGCTGTGTCATCTATGCATGCATTCATTCATTCATGTGGTCACTGGTTGCCTGCCTAGTTGTGCTAAATATTATGTTAGGCACCAGAAGAGATACAGTGTGACCAAAACACACATGATCCCCATGGACCGGAATAGAAGTCCTTGTACTGCAATGTTACGGGAGAACAGAATAGATGCCCTCCCTCTGGCAGTGAGTCAGCAGGAAAGGCACTCATAAGTTATTGTAGATCAGGAGGGAGGTAGGTTATTGGGCTTGATTAAGGCCTTAGGGAAGTGGAGGTGCGGCAGGATTTGAGAGATAACTAGGAAGATTACACAGGTGACCAGGTGGAGGTGGGTGATGAGAGAGAGGGAGGTGCTGGGCCTGCGGATCAGGTTTGAGCCTTGGGCTGCTGGCTTGGTGCCAATAACGTAAGTCAGTATTGGAGGAGGAGAGGCCTCTTTTCAGAGAATTGTGACCTTCCTGGACACTGAGTCTGAGATGTCTGGATGACCCCAAGGTAGAGATTTTAGGTGGATAATTGGATAAGATAAAGGTCTGCACTCCAGGAAAGAGGTTGGCAATATAGAGATTTGAAAGAACTGGTCTTTGGATGGTAATTGAATAATTGACTAAATATCAACTGATTGAATAATGCAGTTGCTGTAACAACTGAATAATTCAATCAACTGAACTCATTCTTCAGCGAGTGGAGATGAATCCTCCACTCTCTTTGGCCTTTGAGATATTTGAGAGCCGTATTTGAGAGGTGGAGGTGGAAGGACATCCTCAATGTGGAAAAGCAAACAAGGGCCATTGAAAGCAGTTGAGGACGGGACTAAACTCGGATTTTTTCTTTTTTTTTTAATGCTGCCCAAATTCTTATCTAAAGGGTCTGGGAAGTCATGCCCTACAAACTATAAATTCTTATCAAATGGGTTTCATTTAACCCTATCTATCATGACTTACTTTCCAATCTGACTCTGGCATAACATTACCTGACAAAGAAGAAAGTGGAAATATTTTACCCCAAAAGTATGTTTCTTTGCCATATTTTGAAATGGTCCTGCAAAGCTGTCCTTTGTGGGGTCACATATGCATCTGTAAAGAATCTCTATTAAAGCTAGATCTTTTTCTTCCAGGCCCTCCCTATCCTGAAGAGGTTAAGAGTCTAGCACCTTTTAAGGTCTGAATAGGAAACGTTTGTCATCTATCATCTCTAAGGGCAGCCACTGTAAGACTTCAAAGAACCTTGCTTTCCACAATTTTTTATCTTAACCTGAACATTTCCTTTCTATTGATCCCAGGTCTTTAGACAAACTCAACCAGTTGTCAGTCAGAAAATGTTTACATTTATCTATAGCCTGGAAGCCACCCCCAGCCCCGCGCACTTTGAGTTGTCACGCCTTTTTGAACCAAACCAATGTATTTCTTGAACGTATTTCATTGATGTGTCATGCCTCTCTAAAATGTATAAAATCAAGCTGCACCCTGACCACCTTGGGCACATGTTCTCAGGACCTCCTGAGGGCTGAGTCACGGGCCATGGTCACTCATATTTGGCTCGGAATAAATCTCTTAAAATATTTTACAGAGTTTGACTCTTTTTTGTTGACATAGTAGAGTGAGGAGTGAACAAGGAGGTTGTTGAAAGCTAGTGTTCAGAATGTGAGCCCATATAATTTTTATGAGGTAAAACGTTTATCATATATCCTCTTGTTATTTTCTGTTATAAAAACACACATTTTAAATTTATGTATATCGTATGAATCATAAATGAATCATATCATTTTGTATATTGTGTAGATTGGCCAGTGCTGCTTTGGAGTAGCTGTTAGAATATTAATTTTTATATAGAATAGATAGGTTTTCTTAGGTGCTCCAAGTAGAAGGCTTTTTTAAAACTGCTAAAAAGTAGCTAGGAGAAAAAAAAAGTTCTTTTATCCAAAAACTATTCGCTGAGCATGTGCTATACATGTTATGTGCTGTAATTTTAGTTGTGAATAAAACAAATAGATCCTCATCCTCTCAGAGCTTACAGTTGAGAGGGGAAACCAGACAATTTCACAAGTGATTACAATGAAGTGTGCTGTTCGTTAAGGGTAAGGGACAGGGTGCTATGAGAGCAGGTGGTGAGGGCCACATCCAAAGTGCCACCTGGGCCTGGCAGGAAGGAGATGGAGAAGCACAGAGGGAGTGTTTTGAGAAATCAGTGGATGGATGCTTTTGAGGAACTGAAAGCCTAGGCTAGTCTGTTTAAGCTTTGTTAATGGCAAGTTATTAATAAGTGGGAATATTCATGAGAGGTCTGCGAACTGATGGGGAAAACTAAAAAGGAAGTATTAAACCTATCTGTGTGACCACGCCCATGTTCTGTGAAGGGTTTTGAAGAATCCAAGATACAATGGAGTTGACAGTGGGAAAAAAAAAAAAAGAAAAAAGAAAAACTAAAAACAAAAACACCCAAATTAAAAACAAAAATACCAAAATCAAAAACAAAAATGATTGGGTAATGCTTACTTTTTTTAAGGTGGTGGTTGGGGAACTACTTTTAGCATTATGAAGCATGTTTGGATTTAGCCTGAGAACTTGGGTAATATATCAAAAAAGAACATTATATTTCTTGGACTACAATAACCATCATTGCTATAATAATCTTCCTTAACATAAAAGATATATATATAGATATATATGCTTAGCTTCTCTGGTTTACAGTCTGGAAATGACCTTTGGGATCAGCTGTTCCACCTCCAGTTGCCCCTTCATGAATAATCTGGGGCTCAGGAGTGCTGCAGGCTCAATTATTATTTTCACTGGGTCAATTGGTGACAACATCTGTTGGGTAGAATCTGTCCTGAGTTCCTTGTCCTACAGCGACAATGCTTCACTTGAAGACTTCTTGTTTGTTGTTGGAACAGGCCCAGTAAATAATTATCTCCATCTCCTTTAAGTCTTTACTTACACGAGCTCCCTCCCCTGTCTTCCTTATCTCCTACTTTTTCTGACATTGTGCTATGTTTTGAATTCCGTAGGAGTCCTTGGCAGAAGTTGCCTTCAGCATTTTAAGCCTGTCTAAACAGGTAGAATTTATCTGACATTTCTTTCACTCCCTTAAGCCTTATGTGAGTTGGCACAGAGACGTGTAGCTTTGGCAAAGAATGAGAAATAAGGTTCTGGGGAAGTTTTCTCTGTTAATATTTGAACCAAAAGACACGGTGGGGCTTGGAAAGTATCTGATGAATTGTTTTTAAATGTCATGAACTATTTATGTGCCCCCAAATTATGTTTGATCAGATAGGTGTGGCCCTGATCAGTAATAACAGACTGGTATTTGGTCCTTTTATTAACTACTTCCTCTCCAATTTCCTTTCCAAAGCCACGTGTCAGTTTCTAGCATTGTCACTATGAGCCCAAGATCCAGAATTATTACTTTATTGTTTAGTTTTGGTGTTCAGTTGTCAGGCTGTGCCTTTTCATTGGTAGTTTTTGTTTGTTTGTTTTGTTTTTTAAGTAGCAGTTTTTGCTTTTCCTAGTTTACAGGACACACAGATTTAGCTGCTGTATATTTTATTTTGTGTACTAGCTACCTGATATTTCGGAGTCTCTACTCAGTGGTAGCATTATCTTAGTCATGCTAATCCTCTTAGGAACCCTATTAGGTAGGAATCATCTCCATTTTATTGAAGGGAACACTGATACTCAGTGAAACCTAGAACTTGCACAAGGTCACCCAACTGGGTTGGAAATCTGGCCTGTGTCTTTTTTTACTTTCTACCCCTGTTATGTGATTTCAAGCTAGTGCTGTTTCAACCATTTCAACCACTGCACTCTGTTTTGCATCCCAGGGAAATTATTTCACCCCAAGACTTGAGGGGTTTCAAGACCATTCCAAGTAAGATTTCAGAAATTCCTCTACCTCCTGAGTTTGGAAGTAGCTGTTCTGTGCATTCTCAGGCTCAATGCAAAGGTGAAATCCTTCATGACAGGGGAGGCTTTAAAACCACATCCATGTAGACCTGGAATCTTGCTAAACCCTGTTGTGAAGATAAACGCAGCATGGTCTTGATAAATATGTCATTTAAGAGCAATTTCCTGCCAGATGACTGTGTATATATGAAGCTGGGTAATCTGGAAAAGTCTCTATCCTTTATCTGACCCAAGTGATGCTGTAAACAGGATTGTTAGATTTGTGTAACAAAGCTAGCAGTCACATCTAAATATTACTACACTTAATTCCTAAGTGTTCATGTGAGAACAACTTCATTGTGTTTTTATGTTTTTGAATGATGTAACCTTTTAAATATATACAGATGTTGGCATTTCAAAACCCGGGAAAATTCTTGTGGTGCTATTGATTCGATCAAGGTACTTTTTTTGGTGTGTATCTATTATTAGCATTAAGACACACTTATCAGATAAGATCTTTTCAAGATCCAGAGTATACAAACACGGTGGATGTTTTGGTTATCGTGGTCTTCGAGAAGCTGGGGTTACTTCTCTGAATACTCCGCTTATCCCCAGCAGAGCTTCTGAGATATCTCCTAGGGATCCTCCTTTAGTTCCATGTAGAGTCGGTGGCTTTCTAGGATGTGAAAGCAAATGCAGAGGCTGGTGTAAATGGCGGGGGAAAGTAGTGGGAGAATGTAACTAATACTCCCTGGGACCCTACAATCTGATGTGCCGGGCACAGCCTCATCTGCTTTTGAGAACACTCATCGGTGTTGTTTAATATTCATTCCAATAAGAAGCCATTTTACTATAGGTTATGAATGGTAATTTTGTATTTTCGTTTAACCTATTTTCTAATGCAAATTTTGCTGACCAATTCTGGATGTCTTGTTTGTGCAATTTTGGTCGTTTCCATGGTTTGTAGTAATATCCTAAATCTGGCCAGTCGGAAAACCAGGTCTTGCCTGTCGATATCTTTTTGCTGGTGGCTGTGGGTCAGAGCTGACTGACTTAGTACTTACAAGGCATTTGTATTATTGTTGCTTTTTAAAGTATGTGATTAAGCATAGGATAGAATAGTATAGAACAATACTATGTGCTGATGTATGAATACAGATATATTTTTTTTTTCTGGAAATGAGTGCTAGAAACTTACTAGTGGTTCCTTTGTGGAGATGGTCTAGTTTGAGCTAAGTCACTTTTTATCGTGTGCCTCTAGTCACAATTACAGTTTCCTAAGGCATACCTACCTTAAAAAAAAAAAGTTACCAGGTTTAATTCAGTGGTGAGATAATAGGGCTTTTTATTTTTGTCTTTAAAATGTCATTTAAAAAAATTATCCTTGGACTTGAGAATATTAAACAGACTTTGAATTTGTTTAATATTTTATAGTTTTTTAAAAGTCTGGCATTTATTATTAGATTTTATTAGTTTCTTTGAGATCAGGAGAATTAGCACTACTGTGTATGGTTGTTGAAATGATTAAGGAGAGAAAAGGTTCCAAATTATTCTCTCCATTCAGCAAGAGTTCCTGTAGGCCACTTCTGATGAGGTAGGTGCAGAATGGAACCGCTTAAAAAGTTTCTACTCCAGTGAGCAAGTAATGAAGGCCTATGCTATGGCTCCCTCAAACCACCTTGTTACTGGGGTAAGTCTGGGTTTTGAATTCAGACAAACCCCAGCTCAAATGTCAGTTCTGCCATATATTAGCTGTAGGACGTTGACATCTCTGGAACTCAGTTTTCTCATTTGTAAAATGGAGATGAAAATACTTTGAGATACCTGTGGATATTAGTAAGAATACATGCAGACTGCCTTGCACATAACAGATACTTCATAAATTTCTATTATTCAAGGATAAGAGGGAGTCTGGATTCTTCGTAATAAGCAAACCTACAGAGGTTTGGGTAAGTGCCTGCCTACGCTGTTATGTCAGCTTTCTCAGAGCTCAGACATCTGTGCGCTGCTGAGGTTTTTTTCTACATTGCCTTCTAACCAGGATAAGGATGAGAAAGCATGGTAGGATCTGATACTAAATTACAGTATTAAAAGAAACAAGAGGCACATTTTTGGGCCAGTAACAATTTTAAAAATCTAGTCTATTTACCCAACTTGAGGCTGTTATTTTTAGAGATGAGACACTAGACACTGAAAGTTTTTTTTAAACTTTAGCTTTTTATTTTCATTTTAAAGATGTTTTTCCCTTTTGCATTTTTAACTAAGTTGTGAGCTCAGAAAGCGAGTATTGGACATGCACATATCCTATTGGCAGTACTGGGTTTAGTGGTTTCTTGGTAGTTACCTTATAATTTGATGAAAGCCTGGCCACTTCTGGGGTTAGCTGACAGTGTTACCTAAATATATGTATATATGTGTATATACATATATATGTATATATACATATATTTATATACATTTATACATATATACATTTATATACGTATATACATATACACATTTATATACGTATATACGTATATATACATGTATATATATACATGTACATATATACATGTACATATATACATAGATACATGTACATGTATGCATGTACATATATACATGTACATATATACATGTATGCATGTACATATATACATGTATGCATGTACATATATACATGTATGCATGTACATATATACATGTACATATACATGTACGTATATACATGCACATGTATATATACATATACATATATGTATATGTGTATATACACATATATACATGTATATGTGTATATACACATATATACATGTATATGTGTATATACACATAGATATTTATATACGTATATATACATATGTGTATATTCATATACATATGTATATATGTATATGTGTATATTTATATGTATATTTGTATGTTTATTTATATATGTGTATATATATACATATATATGTATGTACACATATATACATATACGTACATGTACACATATATACATATACGTACATGTACACATATATACATATACGTACATGTACACATATACATATACGTACATGTACACATATATACATATACGTACATGTACACATATATACATATACGTACACTAGATGTACACATATATACATATATGTACACTATATGTACACATATATACATATATTTACACATATATACATATACATATGTGTATACATATATACATATATACAAGTGTATACATATATGCATATGTATACATATATGCATATGTATACGTATATGCATATGTGTATACATATATACATAGGTGTATACATATATACACATATGTAATATGTATACATGCATACACCTATGTATATATGTATATATGTAATATGTATACATATATACGCACATATACACACATGTATGCATATATACATATGTGTAGATATACATATGTATGCATATATACATATGTATATACATATATGTATATATACACATTTACGTATATATATACATATATAAATATACGTGTGTGTGTATATATGTGTATATATATGTGTGTGTGTATATATATATATATAGACAAAAGAGTACCTTTGAAGGCTTTGGAAGGTGAAACGTAGTCAGTGGCTTCATTGGAGCACATACCTACATTTCTGATTGGTCCCCCCCCAGCCAAAAATATTGATTAGCTATGATTTCACGTTTAAACAGGGCAATAGAGAAAAATGGAAATGTTTTCTAGTTTCAAAAAACTTGTCTCCTTGGAGTGTCAAGCTTCATCTTCATGAAAACATTATTAGTGGTAACCTCTTCGGAGCAGAGAGGATTTTAAAGGCAGATGAGGTCTGTGTAGGCTGAGAGTGGGGAGGAAAAATGTGACTTGAGTCTGGAAGAATGGGAGGGACTGGCTGTCAAAGGCTTGGGGAGAGGTCGTCACTCTTATCTCTGTTCCTCTCACATTGTGTAGCCTCTTGGAACTTTGCTGAAGGACCCTTTGCAATGCTACACATATTAGGAATGGATACTGAAATTGTCACCTACAGGAAATGAGGTGTCAGAGACTGAAGGACAGGTGGCTTAAAGGTCAAGTATTTGGAGCTGAGCCAATGGGCCTGAATCTCAGCTCTACTATGTAGTAATTGTGTGTCACTGGGAAAGTTACTTAAGCTTTCTGTGCCTCAGTTTATTCGTCAGTGAATGAGGCTTCTAATAGTACCTACCTTATAGAGTTATGAGGATTATAGGATAGTATTTCTTAAGTGCTTAGTACCTGATACCTGAAGCACCATAGCCTGCCCTTAAGGAGTAGCTGCAGTGGCTGATGCTCTTGTTGTTTGGAAATATTGATGGTGGAGAGACTCATTTAACTTTAATGCCATATAATGTGTCATGTTTACCTCCCTTAATAGAACCTAATAATTGCTTCATATTTAAAAACTCATTTGCAGTATTTTAGCTCAGTGGGAAGATTGATTTGGATGTTTTTAATCATTCTAAGCCTTTGTTCTAGCCGAGGCTCTATGAAATGGGTTGCAAAATCCACAGACTGAGAAATGATAGAAAACTAGGGAAAGTTCATTTGGGAATTATCAATTTAAGCTGTCACATGATAATGTCCACTTCATCGCGCTGTCACTGGCATTGATGGAATCCAAGTGGTGGAGAAAAATCGATTTAACCTTTTTAAAAGATGATGGTTTTAATATTGATAAGTGTTCTTTACCTTTTCATCTGAGAGATGCTACTGTAATGGAATGCCTTATAAATACTAATGAGTGCTGACTGCCATCTTTGATAGTGAGTAACTCCTTTGAGTATTTTAAGACAAACTCCCATGATCTGGGCAAATGTCATGTTAATGCATCCCAGACAGGTTGAGAAATATATTCATTAAATCATGCTTCACATGAGTGTAGGAAGAGTTTATTAATTTATATTTAAAAACCTTTGTAGATTCACAGGCCAAAAAAGGGCTTAGGAGGTGTGTGTGTGTGCGCGCGCGTGAGTGCATGTGATTCCTTTTAATTTGTCTGTGGCAGCTTTTTCTCCTTTGATTGAGACATTTGGATCAGTTCAGAGGGCATTGGATGCACATCAGTCAGCTCCTCATGAGTGCTTCCTGGGTGCCTCACCTGCTGCCCTTTCTTAGTCCCCAACATGCTGGGGAATTCCAGCTGTCTCCAGGATCCTCAGGATTGTAAAGGATTTCTGCCTATTAAGATCCAAATGTTAATGGAAAGAGGGGACAGAGAGCTGGGCTTTAGGATCCATGCCAGTTCTAGGATCCTTCAATTCTTGGTTGATAGTGTCTGAGATCACTTATGTGGGCCTTACTCTGTTGTGGAGTTCAGGGGCTTCATTGTCAACCTGTTGATGGTGATTTTGTAAAGATGTTAAGAGGAGTGGGTCATTTCATTACGAAATGATTGGGAAAAACCAGATGGGATGTCCGAGCAGATAAAATGGGCGCATCCTCACCATAGTTTACTCCCTGACCTTCAATCAGTAAGACTGATGATCATTACTAATTTAATGCCTCTGTAAAAAAGCTGCCCTGTACCTTATCATAGAGCAATAAATATGTATTACACAGCATGTTTTTCCAAAAAGCTTAACAGTTATGAAGCTCTTTAGGTTGATGAACTCCACTAGTCTCTAGGCAGGCTTGGATTTCTAGTAAATATTCAGTCATGATGTTAATAAAACGAATCCTCTTCTGAATTCATTCATTTGTTCGTTCCATCAAAACTTATCTGTAATGTGCCAGGTATTGATGTGGACTAGGAAAATCCAGTCTCTTCCCCTCAGGGCATTTACAGTATTGCAGGGTGGTATTGAGGAGTAGATTAGGAGATTAAGTAAATAAACTAACAAGATAATGTTGGATCCTTAGGGCCATCAAGAATGTGAGGTGTGATGAGATTATGACATGGAGGTGCTGCTTCACACTAGAAGGTCAGGATTAGAGTTAGGCTTGGGGTAGAACTTGTTAAGGAGGTGATTCCTGATGTGGGACCTGAAAGAGCCAGGTTTTTGATCTCTGCAAAGGTCACATTATGTAACTAATAACAGTCTTGAATAAGGAAACAAAATCCCTACACTTGCACCCCAAGTGTTTGATGCACCCATTTTCTCCTTATGCTAGGTTTCTAGTGTTATACTTCACACAGGCATTACCCTTCCACCAAGTAGAACTGAACCATCTCGAAATAATGGGCCTCTTCCAGCCAAGGACTTGACTGTGGCTCAGTAGATCCTACCTTTCCTCACACAAACCAAGTTGGCTGAACTTTGCTTCTCATGAGAGCTCCTTCTGTGTTTACTTTCCAATTACCTTGGCCAGTCAGGTAAGCCTAGAGCTTTGGCCAGGCTTGCTTTAACTTTCCTTTGATGCTTAAAATATGCTCTTTTGCTTGTTGCTTTCAGCTCTCTGTAAATGCCACACTGTCCTGTCATTCTCAGGCTGTCAAGATTCTGCCTGCTTGTGTCAAGATACTTATTGGAAATTAGAGCTTCCTCTACTTTAAGTCTGAATCTTTTCAACACTGGATTTTTATATGATTTACGAAATTTGAATTGTTTGGTGAACAATGAGCCAAAACAGACAGTGAGGCTTTGCAAAGGTGCAAGTGTCTTAATCAAGAACCCTTCCTGCTCAGTCCGTGGAAACTTACCCAGTGGTGTAAACCCTGCCACGGTGGCTTACACAGGTTCTCTGTGCTTTTTGTTGATTAACTCAATATGGAACAGTATGCTTTGGGTCCTGAGAGTCAGAAGGAATGGTAATACAGAATTATACCTTTATAGAAAAGCAGAAATTTACTAAATTAAATGTTAAACTCGAGCTTAAATGCTATTGAAGCACTTGTGTTGTGCGGATAGATGCCTGTACTGATTGTTCTCTCTCTGGAGCTTCTGTTCTGTGCAGAGATGACAAACATGATAATATTTTATTGCACATAAGTAGGATAGGATAGATATCTGTCTTGATTTTCCGTAATATGCCTGTACTATGTGAAGTGGTTTCATTTATTTTACAGAGCGCTGTGTTATTTAGAATATTCTAAAACTATATGTGGACTTTCCTATATTGGCTGTTGAATAAGAACTAATTAGCTGTGCCATATCTTGAGTTAGCAAGGCCTCTTGAATTGTCTTAAAGAAAGTTGTAGGATATTTCTGGTCCTTCTATAGGATCTATGTTTCTGATATTTGTGCTGAGATGGAGATGGTAATACCAGCCTAGAGCCATTGCTCCCCTTTCCAAAGCCCAAGGCAGATGTTCAAGTGAATGACATCATATTTCCCACTGAGTCTCAGAATCTTTTTTTTTTTTTTTTGAGACGGAGTCTCACTCTGTCACCCAGGCTGGAGTGCAGTGGCGCGATCTCAGCTCACTGCAACCTCCGCCTCCTGGGTTCACGTCATTCTCCTGCCTCAGCCTCTCGAGTAGCTGGGACTACAGGCACCTGCCACCACGCCCAGCTAATTTTTTGTATTTTTAGTAGAGACGGGGTTTCACTGTGTTAGCCAGTATGGTCTCGATCTCCTGACCTCGTGATCCACCCACCTCAGCCTCCCAAAGTTCTGGGATTACAGGCATGAGCCACCACGCCTGGCCAGAATCTTTTTTTTAATAACAGCTCTTCAGGTAGCTGTCATGAGTTGATCTGAGCTGGTCACCAGAAACCTAGTTGTCATCCAAGACTGTTTTTGATTAAACTTTTTCTTTCTGTTGTCTGAAAGCACACATACAAAATGTCACCGCAAACATTACTTTTATTTTTACATTCGCTTATTACAAAACATTATGTCAATAGTAAAAGGAAAAAAAAAGCACATATTATCTGCCTTTGGAAAAAATCAGCCATCAGTGATTTTTTCATTTTTTTTTCCCCCAACTTAAGCCATACTTGTACATCACTTCACAGAGCCATAAACATAGTTTTGGTAGAATTTTGTAGTTTCTGTTTTCACTTAAAATTATACCATAAATTATTTTCCAGGTGACTACATAGCATTGGAGAATTCATTTTTAATGGCTGCATTAGTGAAAATGAGTGGCTTATATTTATGTTCCTGATGTATGTGTGTATGTAAAAATATATCACTTAATATGCATTCTGTGCTACGTTTCCTAGGCTTGTAGAGCATTTATAGTTTGTAGTAACTCAGTTGTCACCTTGTGCAAACTGTGCAAGAGATTCTATCCTTCACTTGTGCTGATGGAGTAATTTAAAATTTCATGTCGTGAGCACGTATTGGGGATTACTATAGAAGCCTATGAACCCTGGATTTTTGTATGGATTTTCTCTAATATACTCTAAATCTAAAAACACATTAAGGCAAAGCACCTGGCTCCTCAAAGAGCTAACACCATGAAATTACCTAGAAAACAAAATTTAGCTAAATGAATTTATACCTTACTACAGGGACTGAGAGTTATCTATTTTTTTGTATTAGCTGAACAGCAGTCTTTATCTCTGTTATATGAAATGACATGAGCTGTGCAAGGTGAAATCACACAGAGAACAATCATAACATTAAGAGAAATGTGGCCTGAAAGAATACATTTTGATTTTTATGCTACTTACAGAGTTCAGTGTGATGGAGCTAGCAAAATTGACAGCAGAGCCCAACACTTTTAGTACAGAATTTATCTGCTCTGGGAAAAAGCTGTCTTCATTGTGTTAGGAAATGTGAATTGGTATTGGGTATTTATAGAGTGAGAGGCAGCAGAAAATGTCCGCATAGTCAAGTTTAAGAAAATGTCTTATCTAAATGAGAAGCAATACATTGATATTTATACTGACATAAGTAGCATGACTGTGGAAGATGATTAGATAAGAGTGGCCCTTGGTTGACTTCATGACTTCTGTTTGATTGGCAGTGTATAAAATGTAGTAATTTCATATAAACATTTGGGCTGAGAGCATCTCTTGAAAGATCTGAGTGTGAGGCGAGTCAGGCTGCATTCCTGCAGAGCTGCTGTAGACACAGTGAGGACAGCACCCATGGTCACCTGGGATTTTGACCCTGACAAATAAATGTATCTTTTTACTTTACCAAATTCATCTCCTTAAAATGTGTCAGTTTCTAGACCCGTACATTCATTCCAACTTGGCTTAAAATTAATAAATTTTGTCATTTTTATGTTTTCTTAATCATCCTAAAATACACATAACCTAACATGCATTTTTTTTTTTTTTTTGAGACGGAGTTTTGCTCTTGTTGCCCAGGCTGGGGTGCAATGGCGCGATCTCAGCTCACTGCAACCTCCACCTCCCGGGTTCAAGCAATTCTCCTGCCTCAGCCTCCTGAGTAGCTAGGATTACAGGTGCCCGCCACCACGCCTGGCTAGTTTTTGTATTTTTAGTAGAGACGGGGTTTCTCCATGTCAGTCAGGCTGGTGTCGAACTCCCGATGTTGGGTGATCCACCTGCCTCGGCCTCCCAAAGTGCTGGGATTACAGGCGTGAGCCACCACACCTGGCTGCAATGATCATTTTTAAGTATACAGTTCAGTGACGTTATGTTTATATTGTTGCACAACTGTCACCTCCATCCGTCTCCTGAACTCTTCATTTTGTGTAACTGAAACTGTGTCCATTAAACGCTGTTTCCTCATTGTCCTCTCCCTCTGCCCCTGACAGCCATCATTCTACTTTCTGTCTCCACGAATTTGACAACTCTAAGTAGCTCCCATAAGAGGACTCCTATAGTATTTGTCCGTTTGTGACTGGCTTATTTCCCTTAGCATAATGTCCTCAAGGTTCATCCACGTTGTAGCAATTGCCAGAATTTCCTTCTTCTTAAAGACTGAATAATAATATGTTGTATGTATTTATCGTATTTTGTTCATTCGTAGACACTTGAATTGCTTCTTTTGCCTGTTGCAAATAGTGCTGCTAGGAACATCAGTGTACAATTATTTAAGTCCCTGCTTTCATTTCTTTTGGGCAGATACCCAGAAGTGGAATTGCTAGATTATGTGATAATTCTATGGTTATTTTCTTGAAGAACTGCTACATCATTTTTCCATAGCGGCTGTACCATTTTACATTTCCACCAACGGCACACTAGGGTTCCAATCTCTCTAGAGTCTTGCCAACACTTGCCATTTTCTGTTTTGTTGTTGCTGATAGCCATTCTAGTGAGTTTAAAGTGTGTCTCATAATTTCCATGTACATTTCCCTAAGAATTAGTGATATTGAGTATAACTTTTTTACAGAGCTTACTACAGTTGTAAGGCATGACCTTTTGAATTGTCATTGTAAGAAAATTACCTGGCAGATCAAAAGATCTGGATTCTAGTAATGTCTCCATCTTTAATTAGCCATTTGACCTTCAATTCTGTTTGACAACAGTTAATTAGGCTGTGCTGTGCTAAGTGCTGATCACCTCACGAGGTGACACAGAGTGGAGAAAAATAAACCACAAATTTTTTATTCATGCCTCTGGTTTACAGATTTTTTTTTGTTTTTGGCCTCAAAGTAAAAAAAAGGTATCACAGCTTAAACTTTTCTAATTCTAAAGTTTGTAATCTGTCACCTAAACTTATAAGGGTAACTTAGATTCTCTTCAGACCTAGGTAGGGTTACCAGCCATCAAAATAAGACATGAAAAGTATGATGTAAGGGAAACAGGTAATTTTGAAATTTTTGGAGGATCTGTGGTTAATATCTGAACCTTATTTACAATTTCTACTTATTTATAAATTTGATTAAAAATTAGCATATCTTAATTAAATATTGTTTATTTTATCTTATCTCTTGTCATACCTTGCTTTTCTGGCTTCCCAGCTCATTGCAGCCTGGCTTCTGTGTCCCCCAGGTGTCTGCTGCCCTCCCAGTAACCAAACAAGTTGGGGGCACCTCTGCCTCCCTCAGCTGACTTTTCTGCAACATTTGCAATTGTTGCTTACTCCTTGAAACTTCCTCTCTCAGCTTCCTTAGTCCTGTTCTCTTCCCCTCCGCCCCCCCACCCCCAGCTCTGCTGTGCTTCCCTGGACATTCTCCCTCAGTTTTCATTATGAGTTCTCTTTCCTCTGTGCTGCCACTAAAAGTTAATTATTCCTGTGGTTCAGCTCCCAGCCTTGTTTGCTTTTCACTTTACACACTTGTTTGAGGAGAGATGGTTCCTGTCTTCCACATTTCCATCCCAGATTTTGCTCTGAACTCCCACCTTGAATATCCAGTTGGACTATATAGTGTGTCTCAACTTTGATAACTTATCAGTCTTCCACCTTACCTTCTGTAAATGGCTCTTGCTCCCCTTTCCCTGTGTTAATTGGTGGTTCCACCATATTACCTCTGGCCTATCTAGGCAACTTAAACACCTGCTGCTACCTGCACCCCATTCCTCTCCAACACATATAATCAGCAAATTACAAAATTCAGCTTCTCAGTCCCTTCATTGTCATTCTAGTTACATTTTTTTGTGGTCTAGCCTTTATCACACTGGATTAATGCATCGACTAGGTACTGCATTAGCATCTCATTCTTAACACCTCCTAGATCACACACAACACTGTTGGAATTGCTTTGCTATCTGCCTCTCCTACTGTACTCTGAGTGCCTCAAGAGAATAAATGGGGTGTGTATTTTATTCCTTGAGCTAATGCCTAGGGGAACTAAAGGATACTGTAATAGTCTCTCTCTTATAGTCTCTCTTTTTTTAATGCACAAAATGTAAGTTTCACATCGTTGCATGTGACAGACCTAATTCTACTGCAGTATCACACAAATGTGACCATTAAACTCCAGAGACTGAAACATAGTTTTCTCATCAGCTTAAAAAAAAAAATCTGGTGGTAGTATAGCTCAATGGTGGGTTCAAACACATCTGCTTTTTACATGATCCTTGATGCTCCAGAGCACACTGTTTACTTTCGCTTTCAATGACTCTAATTTCAAATAGTATAGATCAAGGTTGCACATATGTGTACAAAGAGGATGAGACTGTGGTGGGTGACATGTTAGAAAGCTGTGAATACCTCGATATTTGATTGGCAACAGCAAATGTTTTCTTCATAGCATTGGAATGTTCTTGATTGCTTCTGTTTATTATTGCTACTTATTTCCTAGCGTATTTGAATTGCATCACTTTCCGATCAGCCTTTGTAATTTTCTTTACCATTTCCCATTGTGATGCACTAATAATTATTATACAGTGTCTCTTCAGGTTTTTAAATTCTTATTTTAGAATGATGACTGCTTTGCCCAGAGTAGAGATTTGGTGATCCCAGTTAGGTAGGGATGGCAATCTAGCCTAAGGTATAAGCACAGATGTTGTGGTCAGAGAGAACCTGGTTCGAATCCTGGCACTAATACTTACTGGCTGACAAGTTGCTTCATGTTTATAATCCTTGATTTCTTCTTACATAGGATTGGTATTTTTACTCAGCTCTGTTAACATTTGTGAGGATTTAGAAAACTCATGGATAAGAAGACAGTGCCTGCACTTAGTTACTGCCAAACAAAGGGCCACTATTTATATCCCTAAATTATGTACTTCATTTGGAAAATCACAAAAGTGGCCACTGGTTTGATTTTTTTGCAGCAATTCATATGTGGATGAAATTGAGCTCAGTGCAACTCAGCTATCTAATGCTTAAGGAGACACACATTTTATATTCTGATAAATACTGAGTTGGAGACATACTTGCCGTGAATGAATGAATAAATGAATTTAAATTTTATACTTGCCATTATGAGAGTAAGCATTAATTTGTCATAGATTACAACCTTAAATGATTGATGAGTACTTAGAAACTAATGACTTCACAAAAGAGAATTTCCCAACTGTCAATTTGCTTAGAATTTAAACGATGTCATTGTATTATTCCTCTAAAGCTTGAAGTTTTCAGATGTGTTTCTTTTTATCTGGCATTTTAATGAAAGATGTGTTACACATGGGAAAGGTCAATGAATGTGACACAGGGCTTGGCAAAGCTGGGATTTATGGAGACACAAATTTTTAGAAGTTTTCTATTGGAAGATCAGACCTGTTCTTCTTCCTTTTCCTAAAGACAAAATTTAGGAGATAACATCAATTAATAATTTTGAGAAATAGTCCTTAACATTTTGATCATATAACTATACCCCAATTTTTTTATGAGACGACCCATCTAATCGGGGCATAAATGATTTCAAATACATCTTTAGGGAAGATGGCTAAGTTTCCAACTTGATCTAACAGGTGCTTTAGAGACCTAATATAGAAAGAATTTAGATTGACTATAGAAGGAATATAATGTAGATTGGAAGATCTCTTTAGTTTTCATAGTGTTTCTAGTATCAAATCTAGAGAGAGGGTTTTATTCTGTGTAAATGAGATCTATGATATTAGCAACAATTTAGATATAGATGGCTAGATGGTTAACTTTTTAGCAGTTTTACTTTCGTCATAGCACTTATGACTATCTGACATAAGTATTTTAATAATTAATTTTATGCATACTTGCCTTTCTTGAGTAGTGGTAAATCCTATTTACATAAAGACCTCTAAAAACATGCCTGTAGGCCAAGGAAGGGATGTTGCATCTCGTGAAGAATCCTGGGATATTTGGTAGGAGAGAGTGGAGGAGGGCTTTGGGCTTATGCTGAGTAGCATTAAGGGTGGACCAGGGGAAGCCGTGGTCAACTCTGTACTGAGTGCTATTCTGAAGCCGAGGCAGTTTCACAATTGAGTATCCTAGTGATCTTTGCTCAGGAAGCAGGGGAAATGAAGTAGAGCTAGCAAAGTTGGTAGGAATGAAAGAAATCATTCAACAGTAGGGAGTTATTACATTGTTTGGCAACTATGGAATGCTCTTAGGAAAATATTTTTTTGTTGACTTTACAGTTGTACTTACTTCTGTTAATGAAGCACAATCTGATTTTTAGCAGGGATGACTTTTATTTACTCAGATGTCACATAAAAACTTTTGTCTTTTCCTCACAGCCCCATTTTGGTGCTCAGAAGAATTTTCTTGACATCTGTAGGCTGAAAATCCCAAATGCAAAAACCTGAACTACAAAATGTTGCAAAATCCAAAAGCTTTTGAGTGCAGACATAATGACACAGGTGGAAAATTCCACACCTGACCCCGTGTGATGGGTCACAGTCAAAATGCAGCCAAAACTTTGTTTCATGTGCAAAATTATTGAAATATTGTATAAAATTACCTTTAGGCTATGTATATAAGGTGTGTATGAAACATAAATTAATTTAGTGTTTAGACTTGGGTCCTGTCCCCAAGACATCTCATTATGTATATGCAAATATTCCAAAATCTACAAAAATCTGAAATCAGAAATACTCTGGTCCCAAGCATTTTGAATAAGGGATACTCAACCTGTAGTAGGAATAAAATATACCACCCTCCTCCCCATGTCTGTTGGATGAATAACAACTTTTATTGATGATATACTAAACTTTGTCCTTAAGCTGTTCTCCTACAAAATATGGGACTCCATTCAGATAGCAAGTCTCAGTACATAGTTGCAAAACTTTGCATGATGTTGTTTAAATTGAGAGGCTATTTTGATGTCATGAGTGAATATCAGGAAGGCAGACCATCACAAGAATTGGGTCTTTTCTGTGAGCATGAGACTTAGAGAAGTAAGGGACCTTTCTGAAAAGAAGCACAATTTGCCCATGTTCCTCTTTCCCGAGTGGACCCAACAGGCATGGTTAATGTGAGATACGGTGTATAGTTTTGTATTTCCAGCAATGCTGAAATCTGAATAACCAGAAAGCTAAAAATGAAGAAACGAATCATAAATCAAAGAACCTTTGATACTTTTCCTTCCTTCCACTGGTCTTCTTCCTTGGACTCGCCCTGCATGGAACATATTCCACACAGCAGACACTATGATCCTTTGAAAATCCATGACAAATCAAATCAATCAATCCTCTGACCAACCTTCACCTCCTCTCCTCCCTGACTTCCCAATTCACTTAAAATAAAACCTCAAGTCTTTGCTGGCCCTCATCCCTTCTCTGACATCATCTTATTCTGTCACTGATAGATCAGGCAGATCTGGCTCTGTTGACCTCTTTGCTGTTAGAAGCAAGGAACATGTTCTGGCTTTGGGGCTTTGCATGGATCCATTCCTATTTTTGGAATCCTCTTTCTCAAATAGTGTTTCTCATTCTTGTCACTTAAGTCTCTGCTCACATGCTCCCTCATCCTCTGTGGGATGGCTTCATCCCTCTCCAAACATATATATCCTCATGGGAACACTAGCTTCCCAAAGGCAGGACCCTTGTCTGATTTGACCACTGAGTTGATGAATTTGTAAGAAGCCAAGTCAGGCTTTGAAAGCAGATTCCTAGCATCCATTGAAAGGAGGAATTTTGAGGGTAGATGCTAGATTAGACAAAATTCAACCTTATCTCCCATACATTTTGCATGTAGTAACAGTGGTGTATGTTCACTACAATGCCCTGGTAGCATTACAAAGAAAAATTGTTTGGGCTTTTTCAGAACTATCACATTTTAAAAACATTTGTTGTCATTTTCTTTGTGTTTTTTTGTTTGTTTGTTGGTTGGTTTTTTTTTTTTTTTTTTTTTTTTGAGACGGAGTCTTGCTCTGTCACCCAGGCTGGAGTGCAGTGGCATGATCTCGGCTCAGTGCAATCTCTGCCTCCTAGGTTCGAGCGATTCTCCTGCCTCAGCCTCCTGAGTAGCTGGGATTACAGGTGTGTGCCACCATGCCCAGCTAATTTTTGTATTTTTAGTAGAGATGGGGTTTTACCATGTTGGCCAGGCTGGTCTTGAACTCTTAACCTTGTTATCTGCCCTCCTCGGCCTCCCAAAGTGTCAGGATTACAGGCGTGAGCCACCGTGCCTGGCCCATTTTCTTTTTAAAGATGGAATCATGCTCTGCCGCCCAGGCTGGGGTGCAGTGGTGTGATCTTCTCAGGGCTCACTGCAACCTCCATCTCCTGAGTTCAAGCAATTCTCTTGTCTCAGCCTCCTGAGTACAGCACCTGCCACCATGTCAATTTTTTTTTTTTTTTTTAGTAGAGATGAGGTTTTACCATGTAGGCCAGGCTGGTCTTGAACCCCTGACCTCAAGTGACCTGCCCGTCTCGTCCTCCCAAAGTGCTGGGATTACAGGTGTGAGCCACTGTGCCTGGCCACATATTGAACATTTATGTGCTCAAATCCCAGGAGGGTTTCTAATTCCTTGGTTACTTAATAATGTCACAACTAAATGAATGCTTCAGTTATCCAGATTTCTCTAAGCCCAGGTTATGGTAAACAGATTTATTTCTATATTGTGAGTTTGAATTTCTTTTCTAATTATGAGTGACTCCTCTCTCAGAGGACATGCAAATCTTTTTATCCTGCCTCTGCCCTGTCACCTGGGCCCACAAAAAAGCATCTGTGTCTACTTTTGAAAATGCAAATTATTTGAATGTGCCAGAGTAAGTAAAAAGGAAGTGGTGCATGCATGGTGTAGTTTGTAAATGTAAGAGTGAACTTGAGACGGATGAGATCCTTTATTGAAATTAATAGTTAATGAATTTTCCCAAGAGAAACACCATTTAGTAGAGGTGACAATGGTAGTTACCGAAAACCCTATTTAAATCACGCTTGCCTTAAAAAACTAAAAACCAAAAAACCAAAAAAACTTGTCTATTTCATCTTGTCTGGTTTGCATTATGTTCCTTACCTGATTCTTCTTTCTAAAAGGAGAGATACAGTTCTGAAAATAGTTATTGCCTAAAGGGAAAAAACAAATTCTTTTCCTGGTATTGCAGTTTTGTTATTTGTTTTCCAGCAGGTTAAAGGATTTAATTATTCAGATGCTCTAGAAATGTTCTCTGCATATTCTTTTGATCATACGCCCTATCAGCAGGTACTTTTTGAGCAGACACACCCAATATATAAGTTTACATATTTACTTATAAATTATGTACATGTACTATGGTGCTGATAATATATATATATTATTCAGCATACACTAAAATAGAGATTAAAAGAACACATTAAGTCAGTGTGAATGGAAGTTCCAATATTTTCTTCCTACACTCTGTGGCTATGCTGGACTCTCCCTGGGCCATGCTCACTCAGTTCACTCTGGGGACCCCCTTCACCCCACCCAGCCTAGTCCAGGTCATGGGATTGCAGGACCTGAATAAAAACACACCATTAAAAGGTACTCAAACTCTGCCTAGGGAGGCTAAAGGAAGAAAAGTTTGCTAAAGGTCCTGAATAAAGCTCATCGAACTCCAAATTCTTCATCTTTAAAGAGAACATGCTACAGTGCACAGCCTGGCACCTGGGGCAGAGTGGTGATCAGGAAGGGGAAATTGATGTTCTCCTCCTATTTCTGCTGCTGTTCTGTTACTGCAGCTGTTAACTGCTAGTTCATAAATCTTTTATCTAAAAATTCACAATTCAGAAACTTTTGCAAATGGAAAGGATTTTGTTTGTAAGAATCCTTACCAGAGTTTGGTAGCGAACTCTGACTTGGACACTTGTGTAACTATTTCTGTTCTATGTAGTAGTTATATATCCCATTAAGTTTGAATTGTGATATGTTTGATGATGAAATACTGTCTCCAAACCATTTAGGGTATTGCGTAATATATGATACACTCTCTAAATTCTTGAATTTCTGAACTCCAAAAACAAACCTGGCCCAAGGTTGGTTTGACCTCTGTGATGATTATTTCTACTTTGAAGCTTGTTGCCCTTTTGTTCAGGTTATTGCTGTATGATCATTTGGTGAAGGATACTGCTTTTTGATGGACATGATCGCTTGTAAAGGCTTCCCCAGGTCTCTGCTGTAGGGAAGAGTGCGCCTGTCCTGATTCAGTCATTTGTAAACTATTGTTATTGTTTGGACAGGAATAGCAGATGGCTTAGTCTCACCCTTGTGCACCGAATGCCCTCCACATCACCATGTAATTGTCCTTTCCAGATCATACATTGGGTAAGGAACCTTCTGATCTCTGCCCTGTTCTTAATCTCCTTCAACCACTTTCTCTTCCCCTTTGGCTGTTCACCAGTGGGGTCATTTGCTTTATCTCTGGAATATATGAAAAGGCTCCACCTGTACCTCTCATGTTGTCTTCTCACTTCTGTTTTCTCTACGCAGGGAACCTTGAGTGCCTTTCCTGGGGATTCTGGTCACGGAAACTTCTCCTGTTCCTCAGGGACAATAAGGGTATGCGAAAATTCCTCCCCGACTCAGGATCCAGTGGGCTTGCCGTGGTGCATTCAGAGGCTCTGCCATCTCTTTAGCATTCCTTTCCAGGCTGCAGTCTACCCCCTGAGTCCAGCCCACTCAACTTTCTTGTTCCGCTTTGGCATCATCTCATGATTGGAGGGTGCAGCCCTCATTGATAGGCTGGCATTCTTTCCAGAGTGACAGTGCCAACTCTCCTCTTCTTTCTGCCCTCTTGTCTTCTCTCATGGGCCACAGAGTGGTTGGGAATACAGGTTGTGGACAGATAGTAAATGGGGCTTCCAACACCATATTAAGGACTTTGAACTTGTACAAAGTTTATCTGCAGGAGCCATTAAAGGTGATTCCATCTCTACCTTGAAAAGACTGTTGCTCTGGTGGTGTAAATGAGAGATTGTAGAGGAGAGAGGTGAGAGAAGGGGAGTAGAGGTTCAGAGTACACTCTCAGATATCCTTTGTTTCATTTCAGTTTCAAAATGTTAATTTGACTGTGTAAACCAAAAATAAGGCCCTCCAACCATCTGAATGAACCCCTCGTCTCAGCCAACGGCATTCCAACGTTAACCTGAAAAAATGAGTTCAGGCCGTGATGGGAGGGGACAGCCAGGCATGCCTCATTATACCCTCCTCCCTTTTGGAATTACTGAAAGAACAGTAATAGAACAGTGATAGTTCTTTAGGTCTGGTAAGAAACATTTACAACCTGTTCTCTCTGAAGCCTGCTACCTGGAAGCTTCATCAGCACGATAAAACCTTGGTGTCCACAACCTTTTATCATGACCGAGACCCTCCTTTCTATTGATGACTCTTTTACCAATTGCCAGTCAGAAAACTTTTAAATCTACCTATGACCTGGAAGCTCCCCTGCCTCCCCACCACCCACCGCTGCTTCAAGTTGTCCCACCTTTCTGGACCAAACCAATGTGTATCTTTCATGTATTGACTGATGTGTCTCATGTCTCCCTAAAATGCATAAAACCAAGTTGTACCCCCAACCCCCTTGGACACTTGTCATCAGGACCTTCTGAGGCTGTGTCATAGGTGCATCTTTAACCTTGGCAAAATAAACTTTCTAAATTGATTGAGACCTGTCTGAGATACTTTTTGGGTTCACACTACCACCTGATTGGTAAAACAGTTGGAGTGGATAGCATGTGGATTCTGTGTTAGGCAGCTGTGAGTCTTAGTGACAACTCTACCATCAAAAACCAACCGGTGGCCAGGCAGGCTGTAATGTATAAAGCAGGGGCTTTTACGCCTATTGGTAATTCTTGCAGGATGCTTCTGAGTATTATATAAATTACATCTGTAACATGTGACTGAGTACCAGGAATGTAGTACCTGTTCAGTAAAGGTTGGTGTTTGGTTTCCCTCACACCATGAGATATTTGCACTGAGGTCTGAACTTTGAAAACCAGGTATATGTAGTTGATGTTTTCATATTCCAGATAGTGTCGCTTTTAATTGACACAGGTAGTGTTCATTAGATCATGTTAAGAAAAGAAATAGTTTTTTTCTAACCATGTATTAAGCTATCCAAAACCCCTGCTTGGCTGATGTTTATGCTGATTCAGAATGAATTCATGTCATAATTTAAAACTCGTGAACTGAAGTGTTTTTCGTTGTACATTGGATTGAAGATCTCACTTAAAACTGTGTGGTCTATGTGAGGTTGTATTACTTTATTGGTTAGGAAACTATATTTCAGGACTTTGAAAAACATTAATTTCTTGTATATTGCAATTAATCTAATTAGACAAATATTTAAATATTTTTGGAAAACTAATGTTTTATTTCCTTCCCTTCTAATTATTGTCTTTACACATCACAGCAGTATAATCTACTGTAGTCTTTTATTCAGGGTAACTTATTTTTAAATAATTAAAACATAAATTTAAAGAGCTTTTAGTTGGTCACCTAAACTATTTTATTGTTTTAAGAACCAATAAATGAAACTTTATAATAGTCTTATTGCACAGTTATTAAATATAACATTTCATGATGCCTTTTAATATGTATAATGTTTGTTAATTGAACTTCATTTGGAAAGTGTTTGAAGATTGTAGTTTTAATTTCTGATGTGTGTGTTTTTCATAGTCCATCTTTTAGCAATTTATAAAGTGAACTATTTCTTTTGGAAGATGACTAAGACATTGCTGAAACTATATTGGCCTAGGTCCATTTTTCAAAATCATGATTTGTAAATTTACTTTGAAATTTAACTTTAATTGTTAAAGCAAATCTAACAGTGATTGCAAGATATAGGAAAGTCATAGCTGCAAGGTCTATATTTTCAATTTAGTATACATTTAAAATATTGCTTCTCAAAGCATATTTTAGAGGGTATGTGTTATATTAATGGTGAAATAAATATATAGGGAGTTGGGCATATAACTCTCTATGGAAAAACCTCTATTTCTTTCTTTTTTTTAGTGGGGGTGCGTGGAGGAGACAGAGTCTTGCTCTGTTACCTGGGCTGGAGTGCAATGGAGTGATCTCGGCTCACTGCAACCTCAGCCTCCTGGGTTCAAGCAATTCTTGTGCCTCAGCCTCCTGAGTAGCTGGGATTACAGCCACCTACCACAATGCCCATGTAATTTTTATATTTTTAGTAGAGGCAGGGTTTTGCCATGTTGGCCAGGCTGGTCTCGAACTCCTGGCCTCCTGTGATCCACCCATCTCAGCTTCCCAAAGTGCTGGGATTACAGGTGTGAGCCACTGCACCTGGCCTTATTTCTTCTTTGTAGTAGAAAATATACTGCAGGAGTCATTAAAGGTGATTTCATCTCTGCTTTGAACAGATCACTGCTCTGGTGGTATAAATGAGAGATTGTAGAGGAGAGAGGTTAAAGAAGGAGAGTCAGACTCATGACTTTATAGTAGAAAATAGACTCGTGACTTCATAGTAGAATATAGACTCATGACTTTGTGTCCATAAACCTGTTTAGTAAGCAGAGAAGGATGCATTATCCACTTTGGTTTTCGGCTGAATAGTGAATGGGCATTGTGTCTTCTGAGAGATACATACAGCTAAGTCTCATTGTTCATGATAGTTATGTTCTATCAAGTCAAAACAAACACTGAAATAGCAAACACTGGACCATTGCTTGTAGGGGAAATACAAAGTTAGCTTCCTTTCAGCCTCTGGCCACAATATTTTTGCCACACTATTAATAGATAATGGTATTGTGTATGTGTTTCTGTTTAAGGACATGTCATTTAACACGTATTGTTGACTCATTAACTCTGAACTCATAGCCAACAGCATTATGACTTACGCCCGAATGAAGTTTATCTAAAACATGTGTCTTCTCTGTAAGACACATCACAGCCTTCTGTCCTTAGGAACACCAGACAACACTACAGCTTTATGCTAGGGAACCATTTTAAACAGTGAAGTCACCAACCAAAAGCACAAAGAGATGAAAAACACAGCATTAAATAGACCACGGAAAGAAGAGTTACAGTTTGAGAGCTGAAACAAGAAGGCAGACATTGCCTTCTTCAACCTCCTCTGGGAATATGCATGTAGAGTGATTCACATTTTTTTGCACGTGTCTGTGAATGACCACAAAAGTGCTGTGGGGTTATAAAGAAACTTTAGCGAGTATACCAGTTCACAAATGAGAATCATCTGTAGTCAGACTAGAGTAAATTTTTAAGGCTTTCAAATTGTCAGCTGAACAGCTAAACCCTTTCTTCCGAAGAGCTTAGTCTGGTAGATATGAGTAGATTCAAATTCTCCTCCTACCTGGAAGGCCTAGTTTCTCTCTCTGGCACTCCTCTTACTTGGTGCTGACACTTGAAACCTCTTAGATGTCCCTCACTTCTTCTTGGTCACAGTCCCTACTTCCACTTGAACAGGTGAATCACCTTTGCCTCCTCCCTAGGACCCTGGTTAGCTTACACATTCTGTCATATGTCCTGAAATGGGAAGTGTCACAGTGTAGTGATGAAGAAAGTGGGCTCTGGTTTCAGATGGCCTAGGATTAAATCCTGCTCTATCACTTACTGTTTTTGTGCCCTTAGGCAGGCGGTCATTGTTTTCCCATCTGTACAAGGGGTATAAGAATATTGTCCACTTGAGGCTGGGCGCGGTGGCTCATGCCTGTAATCCCAGCACTTTGGGAGGCCGAGGCGGGTGGATCACGAGGTCAGGAGATCGAGACCATCCTGGCTAACACAGCGAAACCCTGTCTCTACTAAAAATACAAAAAAATTAGCTGGGCATGGTGGCGGGCGCCTGTAGTCCCAGCTACTCGGGAGGCTGAGGCAGGAGAATGGCGTGAACCCGGAAGGCAGAGCTTGCAGTGAGCCGAGTTTGCACCACTGCACTCCGGAGCCTGGGCGACAGAGCGAGACTCTGTCTCAAAAGAGAAAAAAAATTGTCTACTTGAAATGTCAGTCATTGATAAGATAATATGTATTTAAGGTATTTAATATAGGTTGGCACATAAGCCCTCAAGTGTAAACTATTAACTCACTCAGTTACTTATATGTAACTTGTTTTTAGCCATCTTAAGAATTTGATTATGCACCACCAACAAAAACAAAATAAGGGGAGGAATTAGAGTAAAACATACTCATGTATGAAAAGATCAAGCTGAGGTAATATTAGAACAAACTAGGAGGTTTGGAAGATATAAACTCTCAATTTGGTCCTGAGTTCTGACCAGTCCCAATAAGGAAAGCCTGATCCTCACTATCTTTTAAATAAAGGATTTTTTTTTTTCAGGGAGCACACATCTATTTCTGGAACTGAATAATTATTTTTTCCTTGTTATAGGGCACTTTGATGTGCGTATGCCTGTTGTGCTGATTTGTGATATGTTTGTGTATACATGTGTGTCTCATTACACTGAGAATCTTGGAGATTTGGCATCAGTTTACTTAACGTCCATCTCCAGGCCTACCTATGAGGCAATAACTCTGCCAAGGGCTCCTGCTTTCGATGATGGGATTGCCAGGACACTTGACTCTACAAGAACTCTGTGTTTGCCCTTCCTCTGATTTTATCATGGGTCACTTATACATAACTCTAAGTGCAGAAAAAGGCAACAGGGCTTATATGAAAATGGTAATGGCAGACAGAGGCAGATGAAGGGACTGAGTTCAGTGTACTTTGTCCAAGGGGTCATGTGGACTTGGACATTGTGGCTGGGACCTTAAAGCCAAGGTCTCCATGCTTTTGGTTCATGTCACTCTATTATTAAATATTTCAATGTATTTACTCCATGTGTATGCACTTACTTACTTGTAGATTATATATACATAGTTCAGAGCTTATATAAAATATACACTACTGTTTGCATTGAGATATTAAATAGCTTATATAAGATGTACGCTACTGTTTGCGTTGAGATATTAAAAGAAAGATGACTGTTCTAAAAGTAGATCATAGAGATATTGTGTAACTCAGTAACTTTAAAAAATATTATTCAGTTGTACATTTAAAATGGGTAAATTGTATATTATATAAATTATCTTAATGAAGCCTTTTTAAAAAGGAAGATAAAATGAAGGCGAAATAAACAGTATATAAACATTTGAAAACTTAGAAAGTAGAAGGCTTTGGATCTCACCCAATTTATTAATAATTAAATCCTTATTTTTTAGCAGAAGCAATGTAATTAAACATGTCATCAACATTTTTAATCATTTCATTTCAGAAAGCTCACGCTGGGAGTGTAATTACCACAATTTCAGTATTTTCGTCTGTGTTTTGACTATTGTCTTCAGTCCATAGTTGCTTTGCAAGATTCTTTTTTAGTAAGACAAGATCACATCTTTAAATCTATGTAGTTAGCTGTGCTGTACACATACATGTGCGTGCGTGTGCGCACACACACACACATGCTCTACAGTCTCAATATGCACACACTGGATGATCCTGAGAGTGCGTGGCCTGGGGTCTGTGTTGCTGCACTGTGATCATTACATTCTTGCATCAGAGCAGCTCCAAATAGCTTGTGAGTCACTGATCTATGGATTATGTGAGGGGGCCACAGCCTCTTCCATTTCCTGGTGCTGCATTATTCATTAGCACTTTTACTATGTGAATTGCATGCAAATATTTTTTTGACTCGTTTGTATTTTTATTATTATAATTATTTGTCTCCTCCTCCAAGATATATGCTTCAGAAGGTCAGGAACTCAGTCTGTTTTGTTCACTGTTGCATTCTCAGCACTTTGACTAGCTCTTGGCACAAATTCTTGGCTCAATAAATATTGCCAAATAAGTAAATCAATTTGTGTATTAAATTTTAGCAACAACACGTTTTCCTCAATTTTAAAATGAAAATAAATACACTCTGAAGTTCAGATATTTTCTCCCTGACCACACTGAGGTACCAACACTCAATTTTGGAGACCATTGCTGTAGTTGGGCGGTAGGTGAACAGCAGAGAAGGAAACGAAGGGTATCAGAGGCAAGGCAGAGAGCCCATAGAGAATGTGTTTCACTGAAAGGCCAGACTCACTTTTCTGGCTTTTGACATTTGGATCAGACCCACCTTACCCGTCTTGCCATATAAAAGGAAAGCAATGAAGAGTTGAGTCAGAAAATGAAGCAGATAAATGTAAAACTTGGTTCAGAACAATGTAAAACATTTTTGCAATTTTGTGCAACAGGGCTGCTGGTGATGTTTGAGGGACTTGGAAGACATTTAAGAGTGGCACTGTGACCTGTGACCTGTGACCTGTGACTTATTCACATTGACTGGGCTGGCGAAGACAGGAAGTATTCAGGGGAATTGCACCTATTCAGTTTGTTTTGAAGAACTGCTTTGTAATGTAACTGAAATCCAGTTGATTCAGTTTTTGTCTTTGCTTTTTGAATAGTTTACATACAGTAAAATCTATCCTTGTTAGGTATATGGCCGTTGGAGTTTGAGAGATACGTGCAGTCTTGTCACCACTGCCGCAATCATAATGTAGGTGGTTTCTGTCACCTCTTCAAAAGTTTCCCTGTCTCTGTTGCAGTCAATTCCTTCCCCTTAGCAAGCATTGGTCTTATTGCTATCCATATAGTTTTCCCTTTTCCAGAATGTCATTAAGAATGATATCATACAGTACGTTTGCTTTTTATGTACGAATTCTTTCACTTAGAGGAATTTATAAGCGTTACGCTATGTTGTTTCGTGTATTAGAAGTACATTTCTTTTTGTTGGTGAGTAGTATTCCATTATATGGACACATTATATTTAAAAAAATCCGTTCACGAGTTAATGGAAAGATGGATTTTTTAAAGTTTTTGACAACTTTGAATAGTTTCTTTAAGTGTTCATGTGCAAGTCTTGGTGTGGAGATCTCTTTTAATTTATCTTAAACTCCTGTGAGATTGCTGGATCATATAAGAAACTGTCACATTTAATTAAACAAGAAATTTATACTTTAATTATATAAGAAACTTTCAAGCTGTTTTCCAAAGTGTCTGTGCCAGTTTACATTCTTCTAATCAATGTATGAGAATTCCGCTTTCTCCTCATCTTCACCAGCACTTTGCATTGTCAGGATTTTTGGTTTGTTTGGTTTTGTTTGCCTGCTTGCTTACTTTTAGCCATTCTAGGAGGCAGTTGGTTTAGTTTAAGATGTAATGGCATGGGTCTGGATTACTTTCCTTTTCTTTTCTTTCTTTTTTTTTTTTTTTTTTTGAGACAGAGTCTTGCTCTGTCGCCCAGGCTGGAGTGCAGAGGCGTGACCTTGGCTCACTGCAAGCTCTGCCTCCTGGGTTCACGCCATTCTCCTGCCTCAGCCTTCCGAGTAGCTGGGACTACAGGTGCCCGCCACCAAGCCTGGCTAATTTTTTGAATTTTCAGTAGAGATGGGGTTTTCACTGTGATAGCCAGGATGGTCTCAATCTCCTGACCTTGTGATGAACCCGCCTCGGCCTCCCAAAGTGCTGAGATTACAGGTATGAGCCACCATGCCCGGCCCAAATTCATTCATTCTTTTTTTTTTTTTTTGAGACAGAGTTTCGCTCTTGTCACCCAAGCTGGAGTGCATTGGCACAATCTCGGCCACTGCAACCTCCGCCTTCTGGGTTCCAGTGATTCTCCTGCCTCAGCCTCCTGAGTAGCTGGGATTACAGGCGCCCGCCACCATGCCTGGCTAATTTTTTTTTTGTATTTTTAGTAGAGACGGGGTTTCACCACGTTGGCCAGGTTTGGTCTTGAACTCCCGACCTCAGGTGATCCACCCGCCTCGGCCTCCCAAAGTGCTGCTGGGACTACAGGCATGAGCCACCACGCCTGGCCACTTTCCTTTTCTTCTTTTTCAATCTTTATTTTGTTGTCCTTCTCGTTTTCTTGGGAAAGTCTCCCCTTCTTGTTTTCTCCCTTGGCTGGCTTCCTTTGTATAGACTATGTGATTAACACCTCATTAAATACCGTCAGAACTTCTATTTCTGTATATTCATAGTATATGTTCCACACTGCCTTGCTATCCATGAATTCTTACCAGTAGATCATAAACTTCTTATGGACAGGTTTTGTGCCACTCTTATAAGAACTAGTAGATACTCAGGTAACATTTCCACATTGACTTTTTTTTTTTTTTTTTTTTTTTTTTGAGGAGATAAGAGTAGAGTCAGCTCTGAGATGACTACTTTATAAGTGATTCTTATTTTTAATCTTTTTGTCTATTATTGGTAGTTTTTAGGACCTAAGGAAAGCATGTTTGCCGGATTTCCACTTCTGAATCAGGGATGGATTGATGGAATACTTTAATAACATTATTTTTAAACTATTAGCATAAGGGGTTTTTAATTGCTCCAACAATGTTAGTGTCTTCTTCACTTAGCATTATACTATTTTAATAATATTGTTTAAATGATTAGTATAAGGACTTTTTAATTGCTCCAACAATGTTCATTTGTCTTTCACACTTAGCACTTCGTGATATTTATAAAGGGCCCATTGAAGTATCTCGTGTTGACACACTGAGGTTGGTTAGTTTGGGTTTCAAATTCTGTCAGTTTTCAAGCTCTGTTCAAGTTCACTTTTAAGCAGGAATGATGAGTTACACAAATCATATAGATTTATTCTTAAAATGTTGATTATTTTAAGTCATCTTTTTCAGTAATTGCCTTATAAAGATTTGGGCAGAGTTTCAAATTCTTCTAATATTCAGGCTTTAGGTGTAAGAATAATTGATAGAATTTAGGGGTAAGAATAATTGATAGAATAATTGATGTTTTAGACAGATAATAGAGTAGATTTGTCTTTACAACTCCAGGTATCTGGAATCATATGTTTTCAATGATTGCCTTATGAAGATTATTGAAAACTGATATCTCAGTGTTAATTTTCAGTGTGTCTTGTATAAGCTCTCTCGTGGACAGAGCAGCTTTTATAAGGGTTAAATTTATCAGGCTCCCGTATATGTGATTAGCCATTGCTGTAGACAGTTTTCTAGTATTTCATGTTAGGAAATACTCAACAAATGCATTTTAATATAACCAAGGTTCTGAAGAAGACCTTACCTCTGAATATTTTCCACAGAGCCTATTATATTCCCGAGTTCACAGAAAGTTGTTTTATTACTTCAAGGACTCTCTGGGATCAACTCTGTAGCTAAAGAATGTTATGTTATTCTCTGGGCTTGATAATTGTGTTCCAACTCTGATATTTAGCCGTGATACTGTTGTTTCAGAGTTTGAAGTAAGGGAAGATACCTCTAAAAAAAAGGTTCAACTCTAAAGCGTTTCACTTATCCATCTATATTGTAATATTTTTTTTCCAGTTGCCTCTTTTCTCTGAGCAGAATAAAATAACAGAGGCAGGGCACAGTGGTGAGGGTATTCAGGCACCATGCTTGTGGTTCCAGCTAGTGGACGTTATGTTCCTGTTGGGGACTTTTGAAATGTATATGATGGTTTTTCTGGTCACACTGACAGAGACATTGCTGACACATAGGAGATGGGGACTATGATAGCTGCCATCTTACAATGTACAGAACAGACCCATATATCAAAGAATGTTTCCACCCCAAGTGCCAGAAGTACCCCCTGTTGAGCAACACTGAGATAGAGAGGCTTCAATTTCGGGCACTGTGAACTTGAACAGTTTGCATTTGCTTCATCTGTAAAGTTGGAGGTAAAATTACCTATTGTATAAGATCATTGTAAGGATTTCTGATGATGTATGTAAAGCAGTGAACACAGGACCAGATACTTAGTAGGAACTAGTAGAGGAATTGTTTGACACCATTTTTAACCTCTAGTGGTTTCCCAGCCCACTCGCAGTAAAAGCTGGTGTCCACAGAGTGGCCTACATGGACCTGTCCAATGCGACCTCCTGCTCCCCTTTGAGGTCATCTCCTGGTGGTCCCCCTCTCTGGCTCTCTTCCAACCACACTGGCCTCCTTGCTCTTTCTCCATCTCCCCAGGTGGGCTGCCTACCCCCTATCCCCCTCTCCTGGCCTTCTGCACTTGCTCTTTCTGCTATGTGAGAGGCTCTTTGGCTACATGTATCCCCCTGGTGTTCTCCCACACTTTCTTCCACAGTCTGCTTACCTCATCTGAGGGGTGTTTTCCTGATGCATGATAGAAAAATAGCTGCTTGGCTGTCCACAGCCACCCTTTGTTTCCACTCGGTTGTTTCTCTTCCCTTTACCATCACAGACAGACAGAAATTATTGTCTGTCTCTTCCAAGTAGTATATAACTTTCATGTAAGCAAGTACTCTGCTTTGTTCACTGATATATCCCTAGTGGCTGGAATATCCCATCGTTACTTAGGTGTCAACATGTGTATCAGATGACTGGATTAGTATTTTAAAACAGCAATGGCAAAGAAGTTGTAATTGACTGGTAACACTTCGTTGTATTACCAGTCAATCACAACAGTGTTACCAGTCAGTTACAACAGTACTTCATATGCTATTTGTGTGTAGGTATGTGAGACGAGAGTGTGTGTGCATAAAAAAGTTATCCTTTCTACTAGTTACATAGTTTTAAATCCAGATGATGGAATTAATAATTTACAGGAAACTCCCCATCTAAACAATTTTGATAAGCTTTGCAAGATATACCACACATTAGGTTGTCCAAAAATTGGATTTCTCTACTCACTGCTCTTCCAATTATATGATTCTCTCATCTCTTTTAATTGAAGGAAGCATGATACTTGTATTCTTACATGAGACTACCTTAAGGGCATAATGATGTGATTATATTTGGGTATATGTTTTGAAATTGGTTGCAAATCTCTAGAGGTTATCAGTAAAACTACTTGTAGCATGTTAGAATTAGTGAGTTTTCCTGTCTGCTTGGAGGAGGTGTAATTGCTCTTTGACAGACAATAGGTGTTTGCTGTTTCTGTTAATATGGGTAGGAGCTGGGGACGTGCTTTGAATGATTATGTTATGAAAGAAACTACTGACTTGATGTTTTGGAAGCAAGAGAAAGATAAATGGTGTAATATACTTATTTGAAAGATAGGTATTTGAATTTAAATTTTCTTTCTTGCTCTTTGGTAGATGTGATGATTTCTTTAAAATATTTTTGTTTCTGAAAAATTTGTCTGGATTTCGTGGCTTAAAAATATGCACCATTTGTGAAACACATTCTTTTTCACACCAGAAATGGCTTTGGAACCTATGCATAAAGTTTCTGTTGTTCTAAATTAGTGTTTCTTTTGGGCTAACCTTTCAATTACATTTACCATCCTAAAATAACTTCTTTACCTAAGTTGGACAAGATTTTGTACTGGAAATTAATACCTTTGCCTCCTACTATCCTTCTTCCAGTGATGTTCTAGAGATAGTTCAGGTGTTCTGTTTCTGCAGGTAATTATTAGACAAGGAAACCTTTGAATGTGGTGATAGTGTCAGGCAGGACCTTTGAAGTTTAATGGTTGTGTTCTAATGTAGGAACTGTTTAATAGATCCATCTGTGTGGTTTAATATAGGGCCAATAAACTCAATTATGTGAAGAAGTGAATTGTCTTCTCTTATATTTGGTATGTAATGGCTAAGACAATTTTTTTTTATTGGATGGTGCTTAATTTCAAAACTTGGGTCTATAGCTGGATGGCAGATAATAACTATTCTTCTAAGATGATCAAGGAAGTGCGTGTGGGTGTGCATGCATTGGGAAATGAGGGGTAGCAGTCCAATCAATGAGTAATTACTGATTGAACACTGTAGCCAGAGAAGCATGTGCGTTTAGCGTGAGTGTTGCGTCTGTCTACCTCTGTGATCCAGCCTCTTCCGCTCGACCTTCAGCCCAATTTTTTTTTTTAGTTATCTAATCTGTTACTTTCATTTCCTTCTTTCCCACTCTCTTCTGAACCTACTTTAGGCAGGTTTTCTTCCCCATTCTGCCATCAAAACAATGCATATCAAGATTGTCAGTAATCTTCATTTCACTAAATGGATACATTCAAGATTATTGTTACTGGATCTCCAAACAGCACTTGAGGCTGTGACCACTTCCTCTATAAAACACCCTTCCTTTGGCTTTTCGGTTTTGGGTTCTATTTGTCATAAGATAACACCATATATTTTTTTCCCCTCTCTGGCTATGTCTTTCTAGTTTCCTTTGCAAGTTTATGCTGCTCTAAGAAACCACTAAGTGTTCGAGTTCTTTAAGGCTAATCGTCATAGTATAAGGCTTTTACATTTTTCTTGGCAATGTCATCCATTACCATGCCTCCAACTGTCATCTGAATTGCCAATCTCTTCAACATCTTTCTCTAGATGTGCCCTCTCTCTTTGCTTCACAATCGTGTGTCCAGCTGCCAATGTGGCTTTTCCAGTGGGACTTGTAAAACACAACAAAGTCAAGACTGATCTCAGGCTATCCCTTGAAAACCTGTACTTCTCAGCGAATTACCCTAGAACTCTCTAGTAGGGCTGGACTCAATATTGACATACCGTCTCTCATCCCCTTTAGTGAGTGCCGTTAATGCAGCAACATTGCTTTCTCAATATCTGTTGTCTTTACTGATAGAACAAGAAGATGAACAAATCAAAAGAACATAGATCTAAACAACACAGCCAACCACCTTTCACTAAATGGCATATATAGAACCCAGCAACTGCAGAATTAACCATGTGCTGGGCCACAAAGGAAGCCTCTAATTTCAGAGGACTGAAAACATACTGATTTGCTTTCTGACTTAATCCTCAGCAATTAGGCTAGAAGTCAATTACACAAACATAACTAGACAATCCCCATATAGAAATTAAGCACTATATTTCTAAAATCCAATATGTCATAGAATAAGATAGAAATCAGGAAATATATAGGAGCCAGACAGTCACCATGAAGTTCAATCGGTTGGTGACCTGGGACCACAGCAAAAAGTGCAAACGTGACTTCAATGCCCCCTCGCAGGTATGCAGGAAGGTCATGTTGTCCCTGCTCTCCAAAGAGCTGAGCAGAGATAGGATGTCTGCTCCATGCCCATCTGCAAGGACCATGAGGTCCAGGTGGTTTGAGGACACTACAGAGGTTAACAAATTGGCAAGTAGTCAAGGTGTACAGAAAGAAAGTCAAGGTGTATCCATCATTTCCCAATGCATGCACACCTACACACACTTCCTTGTGTCCCTTATTCAGAAAGAAATATGTCCTCTACATTGAGCAGGTGCAGTGTGAGAGGGCCAATGGCACCACCATCCCTGTGGGCCTTCACTTGAGCAAGGTGGCTCTCACCAGGCCAAAACTGGACAAGGATCAGAAAAAATGCTTGAATGCAAAGCCAAGTCTTGACAAGTTGGAAAAGAGACAGGCAAATATAAGGAAGAACTTATTGAGAAAATGCAGGAATGAATATAACTTGTTGTGCAACCATGGTTTAACTGGAGATTTTTGGCCTAGCATGTGTTTCTTTGGAGCTTATCAAAATGTCTCTGGAATATTTCATTTCCTATTTTGTTACCAGTGGTTCAGTGAATCTACTTTTGGAATTTCGATTAATAATTCTATGAGTGAAAATGGGAAATGCCTTAAAAAAAAAGAAATCAGGAAATATATTGAACTGAATGGTAACGAAAATGTGACATATTACAACTTGTGGAATGCAACTAATTCAGTGCTTAGGGGGAAATTTATAGCATCAGATGCATAAATGAGCAAAAGGTATGGTCTGAAAATCAATATCTAATTTTTCAATGTCAATAGTTTAGAAAAAGAATAGTAAATGAAACCGAAAGGGTATAGGTGTAGCAAAAAGGAAATAGTCGAAAACCAAAATTAATAAGTAAAATCAACAGAGGAAAAATTAATTTTAGAAGGTATTAATAAACTTGCAGGATTGTTCAGGAAAAAAAGCATATTACCAATATGAGCAATAAAAAGGGTTATTTTTAAACTAAACATGATATAGAAATGAAAAGCGTAGGATATTATGAACAACTCTAGTCCAATAAGCTAAATACTTTAACATGGACAAACTCCCCCCTCACCACAACAGCAAACATAACAAAACTGACAAAAGAGGAAGTAGAAATTATGAATGAATTGATGTCTATTAAATAATTTAAATTTATTATTAAAAATCTTCACATATATACACATGCATGCCAGAGAGCTTTACTGATGCATCCTTTTAAAAAATACCACCAATTTTACACAAACTTTCTAAGAAAATGGTAAAGGAAGTCATGCTTTCCAACTCTATGGTTTCTACCAAAACATCACAGGAATAGAAAATTATGACTACACTCTTTCATGAACATAGGTGTAAAAATCCTAAGACACTTAGCAAGTAGAGCTTAGTCTGATATATAAAAGTGTTATCCCAGTGGAATTTATTTCAGCAGTGAAAGGATGAGTAAAAACTTGCAGATCAGTATAGTTTCTCACATTAACAGAAAAGGAGGGAATCATATGATTGCTTTGAAGGTTGCAGAAGAAGCAATTACAGTGAATGCTACTTACAATAGAATTTTTTATCAAACTAGAAATAGAAGAGAATTTTCTTAACTTGATGAGTATTTATCTTAGAAAGCCTACAGAAAACATCATAATTAAATGATGAAATTTTTAAGATTCTTCTGAGAGTGTTTACAACTGAAGGGTGCCCCTTATCATTTCTATTAAATAACAGAATAAACAAGTCATAAGGATTAGGAAAAAATATAAAACTAGTATTAGTCACAGATGATCAGGTTGTACAGATACAAAATCTGAAAATAGATAGCAAAAATATGTTAGAAGGAATAACAGAAGTCATCAAGATCAGTATTTACAGGTAAATTTTACTTTTATATGCTAGTAATAAAGAAAAATTTAAAATGTCTATACTGAAAATTTCAAAAGATAATTGAGATAAATTTTAAAGTGAATTAAAGATTCTGTTTTCCATATCTTTACATTTTCTCCACTGTCTATTTTTTTCTGTTGCATCATCTATTTGTGCATCTGTAGACCACAAAATCAATGTCATATTTATTGCAACTCTCTGATAATCTTGATTATATCTTGCCTGTTCTGGACCCTTTACATTTCAGAAACATGGAACCTTTATTAAATCTTAAATCAACTTAAATCAATTTAACCTTTCTTAAATCAACTTGTAAGAAAGATAAGAGCAGGTGATAATAAAATAGAAAAAACATAGATGAAAAAGGTTGCCAAGATTTAGCAAACAAGAAATGATATTCTGTTTTATAAGCATTTTTTTTTTTTTTTTGAGAGACGGAGTCTCGCTCTGTTTCCCAGGTTGGAGTATAGTGGCGCGATCTTGGCTCACTGCAACCTCCGCCTCCCTGGTTCAAGCAGTTCTCCTGCCTCAGCCTCCTGAGTAGCTGGGACAGGCACTTCCCACCATGCCCAGCTAATTTTTGTATGTTTAGTAGAGACGGGATTTCACCGTGTTAGCCAGGATGGTCTTGATTTCCTGACCTCGTGATCTGCCTGCCTCGGCCTCCCAAAGTGCTGGGATTACAGGTGTGAGCCACCGCACCTGGCCTTTATAAGCATTTTTAAAGAAACAACTTTGGCTTCATTAATTCTTTGTATTCTATGCCAGAAAAAAAATACTAAAGATAATAGGGATATATTCATAAACAAGACAGAGATTAAAACAGCAATATAATGAAATTTTATGTTGGTATGTTTACAATCCTGGATAAAAATCTCTACTTTTCTAAAAAATATGGAACTTATTAAACTAATACAAGATGTAAAAAACCTAAATGAGTTTAAAACCAATGAAAAATTCAATTCAATCACCAGTTAAATAACTATTTTCAAGAAAAACTTTATGCACAGGCAATTTTATAGGTAAGTTCTAGCAATTAAGTAAGAAATTCCACTCTTACACTAAGTCTTTCTTTGCTGAAAGTAGTATAACACATGACTCAATCTAAACAAATAACAAAGGAAAAATTACAGGTTGATATTACATGTAAACTAGTATGGACAATAATATGTTCATAATCGGAATTCAACAATGGTATTTTTAAAATATTACAATACAAATAAGAAATATTTGGTTATATCTCAGAATGAAAAAGATAGTTTAACATTAGAATATCAATGTAATTTACTACATTAACAGATAAAAGGAGAAAAGAAACATGATTACTTAAACAGATGCAGGAAAAAAATCTTTTGGCAAAATTCAGCACTTGTCCATCTTAGGAGCTGTTGGTAAACTAAACCAAAAAAAAAAAAAAAAAGAGATATGTTCTTAGCCTAAAATGTCTTAAGGACTATTATGAAGATGGTTAATATCACAACTACTGTTACGTATTGATTTGGAAGCCCAAAAAAATAAAATTAAGTGACTTGAAAAAGATGACACAAAACTGTCCTCATTTGAAAATAATTTGCTTGTCTACATAGAAAATCATAGATAATTAGAGTTTACAGACACATTATTGGAGTTAAAAATGATTTCAAGAAAATGGTTGGAATTAGAATCCACATATAAAAGTCAATTGCTTTTCTACTTACTATCAGCTCATGAGGAAATTATAATACAATACTAATAACTACAAAATTATGAGATACCTAGGAATTAATTTATCAAAATATGGGCAAGATGCCTAGTAGGAAAATTTAAAAATATTACTAACTGGTCATTGAAGACTGAAGTTATATAGATACCATTGATCTAGTGATCATGCTTTTTAATATTTACCCAAATGAGTTGAAAACTTAGGTCCACACGAAATCCTGCACATGGATGTTTCTAGCAGCTTTATTTATAATTGTCAGAAAGTGGAAGCAGCCCAGAGGTTCTTCAGTAGTCAAATGGATAAACTATGGCACATCTAGACAATAGAATATTATTCAGAGATAAAAAGAAATGTTATCAAGCTATGAAAAGGCATGGAGGAACCTTAAATACATATTCATGAGTGAAGTAAGTTAGTCTGAAAAGGCTATGTAATATGTGATTCCAGCTCTTTGACATTCTGGGAAGGACAGAACTATAGAGACTATAATGCAATCACTGGCTACCAGAGGTTCAGGGGGAGGTAAGAGAGGGATGAATGGACAAAGCAGGGGATTTTTTATGACGTACAGAAACTACTCTGTATAATACTGTAAGGGTAAATACAGGACATTATATGTTTGTCAAAGCCCATAGAACTGTACAACACAAAAAGCCAACCTTAATTTACACTATAGATTTAGTTGTTAATCGTGTAAATATTGGTTCAACAATTGTATTATAACAAATGTATCACACTAATACAAGATGTAAATAAAAGCGAAGAAATGTATGTTAAAAAGGATGGACAGAGGTGGTATGTAGCAGAGGAAATCTCTATACTTTCTACACAATGTCTTTGTACATCTAAAACTGCTCTAAACATAGTTCATTACAAAAAAATATATAAAAAGTATGTTCATGGCTTGGGAGATGAAAATATCATGAAGCTGTCAAATGCCCTAATATTAATTTGTAAATTAATTGCCAGTCAGAATGTCTGCTGCTTTTATTCGGAGGTACAGATACCCAGACAAATGGATTCTAAAATTTGAATAGAAGAGCAAAGAAAATAGGAACCAATTTGAAGGACTACAAGGTGGACTGCTTGCTCAGCTCAGTATCAACACTTATGGTAAACCTATAGCAATTAATTATTATATGGTATTGACACAGGTATAGATAACCAGGTATAGTCCTCACCTATGGAAACTCTGTACCTGATAGGGATGGCATAGCAAATCATTAAGGGCTGGGGTTGGTCTTTGCGGTAAAGGGTGCTTTAAAATTAGATTATCCAAATGGATAAAGAAAGAAATATCACCCCCATCTAAAACCATTAACAATTCAGGATAGAGTAAATGACTGGTTATGAAACTTTAGAGCTTTCCTAGAAAAACATATGATAATATATTTATGACCTTGAGGATTTGATTTGATTTGATTTTGATTTTTCAACTGTTATTTTAGTTTCAGGGAGGTACATGTACAGATTTGTTACATGAGTAAATTGCATGTCACTGGGGTTTGATGTACAAATGATTTCAGGTAGTGAGCGTAGTACCTAACAGGTAGTTTTTTTTGAAAATCCCTCTCTCCCTCTACCCTCAAGTAGGCCGTGGTGTCTGTCATTCCCTTCCTTGTGTCTATATGTACTCAGTGTTTAGCTCCTATTTATAAGGGAGAACATGTAGTATTTGGTTTCCTGTTCCTTTGTTAATTCACTTAGGATAATGGCCTACAGCTCCCTCCACTATTATTGAATAGGGAGTCCTTTCTCCATTGCTTGTTATTGTCGAAGTTTGTTGAAGATCAGCAGGGTTATATAACCTGTTCCATTGGTCTATGTGTCTGTTTTTGTACCAATACCATGCTGTTAACAGTTGCTGTAGCCTTGCAGTATAGTTTGAAGTTGGGTGGTGTGATACCTCTGGCTTTGTTCTTTTTGCTTAGAATGGCTTTGGTTATTTGGTCTCTTTTTTGGTTTCGTAGGAATTTTAGAATAGTTTTTTTTTCTAAATCTGTGAAAAATGAGTGGTAGTTAATAGGAATAGCCTTGAATCTGTAAATTGCTTTGGGCAGTGTGATCATTTTTAACAATAGTGATTCCTCCAATTCAAGAGCATGGAATGCTTTTCCATTTGTTTGTGTCATCTCTGACTTCTTTTAGCAGTGTTCTGTAATTCTTGTTGTAGACATCTTTCACCTCCCTGGTTAGTTCATTCCTAGGTGTTTTCTTCTTTTTGTGGTTATTGTGAATGGGATTGTGTTCTTGATTTGGCACTCAACTTGTACATTACTGATTTATAGAAATGTTACTGATTTTTTTTACTTGATTTTGTATCCTGAAAATTTACTTGTTGATCAATTCTAGGAGCCTTTGAGCAGGGACTTTGGGGTTTTCTAGGTAAAGAATTGTATAATTTTTGAAGAGAGATAGTTTGACTTCCTCTCTTCCTATTTGGATGCCTTTTATTTCTTTCTCTTGCTTTATTGTTATGACTAGGACTTCCAGTACTATGCTGAATAGGAGTGGTGAGAGTGGGCATCTTTGCCTTGTTCTGGTTCTCAAGGAGAAAGCTTCCAGGTTTTGCCTGTTCACTATGATGCTGGATGTGGGTTTGCTGCTCTCTTTTTATTTATTATGTTCCTTTGATGCCTAGTTTGTTGAGGGTTTTTAACATGAAGGATTTTGGATTTTATCAAAAGCCTTTTCTGCATCTATTCAGATAATCATGTGTTTTTGCTTTTAGTTCTATTTATGTGATGAATCACATTTATTGATTTGCATAGTTTGAACCAAGCTTGCATCCCAGAAATAGTACTATATCATGGTGGCTTAGCTTTTTGATGTGCTGCTGGATTCAATTTGCTTGTATTTTGCTGGGAATTTTTACACCCGTGTTCTTGACCTGAAGCTTTTGTTGTTGTTGTGTCTGTGCCAGGTATTGATATGAGAATGATGCTAGCCTCATAGAATGAGTTAGGGAGGAATCACTCCTCCTTGATTTTTTAAAAATAATTTCAATAGGATTGGTACCAGCCCTTCCTTATGCATCTGGTAGTATTTGGCTGTAAGTTTTTCTATTCCAGGGCTTTTCCTTTTTTGTAGGTTTTTAAATTTTTTTAATTTTTTATTAGTGATTCAATTTCAGAACTCACTGTTGGTCAGATCAGAATTTCAATTTCTTCTTGGTTCAATCTTGGGAGGCTGTATGTTTCCATTTATCCATTTCTTATATGTTTTCTAGTTTGTGTGCATAAAGGCATCCATTAGTCTTGAGGGTTTTTTTTTTTTTTTAAATTTCTGTGGGGTCGTGGGTAACGTCTGCTTTGTTGTTTCTGATTGTGTTGATTTGGATCTTCTCTTTTTTTTTTCTTCATTAGTCTCACTACCAATCTTATTCTTTCAAATAACAACTTTTGGTTTCATTGACCTTTTGTATGGATTTTTGTGTCTCAATTTGATTCAGTTCAACTCCGACTTTTGTTATTTTTCTTCTGCTAACATTGGGTTTGATTTGCTCATTTTTCCAGTTCCTCTAAGTGTGATGTTAGATTGTTAATTTGAGATCTTTCTAACTTCTTGCTGTAGGCATTTAGCATTACACACTTTCATCTTAAACTCCAACTGTGTCCCAGAGATTCTGATATGTTGTGTCTTGGTTTTCATTAGTTTCAAAGAATTTCTTGATTTCTGCCTTAATTTCATTATTTACCCAAAAATCATTTAAGAGCAGGTTGTTTAATTTCCATGTTATTGTGTGGTTTTGAGAGGTCTTTTTTGTTTTCGTTTTTGTTTTTATTGAGAGTGTGATTAGTGTATATTTTTTAACTTGTTGAGAATTGCTTTATGGCCAAACATATGATGGATCTTAGGGTATGTGCCACATGCAGATGAGAATGAATGTTCTGTTACTGTTGGTTGGAGTATTCTGTAGAAGTCTGTTAGGTCCATTTGGTCAAGTGTTGAGTTTAGGTCTCAAATATCTTTCTTAGTTTGGAATACTAACAAAGTTTGACCTAACAATGTCAGTGGTTTGAAGTCTCCCCCTAGTATTGTGTGGATATCTAATTCTAGGCCTTTACAAGCTTGTTTTATGAATCTGGCTGCTCCAGTGTTGGGTACATATAAATTTAGGAGAGTTGATTCTTCTTGTTGAATTGAACCCTTTATCATTATGAAATGTCCTTCTTTGTCCTTCTTGATTATTGTTAGTGCACTCTGTTTTGTCTGGAAAAAAATAGGAACCCCTGCTTCTTTTGTTTTCTATTTGCTTAATAGATCTTTCTCAGTCCCTTTACTTTGAAGCTATAGATGTTGTTGCAGTTGAGATGGGTCTCTTGAAGACAACATGCAGTTGGGTCTTTCTTCTTTATCCAACTTGCCACTCTGGGTCTTTTAAGTGGGATATTTAGCTTATTTACATTCAAGGTTAATATTGATATATACAGGTTTGATCTTGTTGTTGTGATGTTCACTGTTTGTTATATAGTCTTGACTGTGCATTTGTTTTATAGTGTCAGTGTGCTATGTACTTCAGTGTATTTTTTTGATGGCCAGTAACAGTCTTTCATTTCCATGTTTAGCATTCCCATAAGGACTTCTTATAAGGCTGGTCTAGTGGTAACACATTCCCCTAGCATTTCTTGTCTGAAAAGGATTTTATATCTCCTTCACTTTTGAAGCTTAGTTTGGCTGGATATGACATTCTTGGTTGGAATTATTTTTTTTTAATATACTGAATATAGGCCCCCAATTATTTCTACTGAAAGGCCCATCTTTGCCTGATGGGATTCCCTTTGTATATGACCTGCCCCTTCTCTCTAGCTGCCTTTAAGAATATTTCTTTTGCAGGGATTTCAAAGAATCTGAAGACTCTATACCTTGGTGAAAGTCATCTTGTATAGTATCTTGCAGGGGTTCTATGAATTTCCTGAGTTTGCAGGTTGACCTCTTTAGTGAGGTCTGGGAATTTTCATGGATAATATTCTTATATCCTCAAATATGTTTTCCCAGTTGCTTTCTAACTCTGTGTCTTTCAGGAATGCCAGTGAGTGATAGGTGTAGTCTTCTACATAATCCCATATTTCTTTGAGGTTTTGTTTATTTTTTAAAATTCTTCTTTCTTTATCTTTGTCTGCCTGCGTTGATTCAAATAAGTTGTTTTTGAATTCTGAGATTCTTTTCTCAGCTTTCTCTCTTCTGTTAGTAATGCTTCCAATTGCAATCCAATTTCTGTCATGAGTGATTCATTTCCAGAAGTTCAGTTGATTCTTTTGTAAAATGATTATGACATCTTTCAGCTCCTGGGCCATTTTACTGTTTTCCTTGGATTGAATTTCAGCCTTCTCCTATATCTTGACGAGTGAGCTTCCTTGCTGTCTGGATTCTGAATTCTATGTGTGTCATTTCAGCCATTTTAGTCTGGTTAAGCATCATTGCTGGAGAGCTAGTGTGGTCATTTGGAGGTCAGAAGATACTCTGGCTTTTAGAGTTGCCAGAGATCTTGCACTAGTTCTTTCTCATCTGTATGGGCTGATGTTCCTTTAATCTTTTAAGTCACTGTCTTTTTGATGGGGCTTTTTGCTTTTATACTCTTTGATCCCCTTGAGGGTTTGACTGTGGTGCAAATTAGGTTTAGCCAACTGGCTTCATTTTTGGATGCTTTCAGGGAGGCAAGGCTCAGTTTAGCACTCCTGGCCTGCATGCCCTTATCACTGGGGGCTGGAAACAGGCCAGCAGCTTTGTTCTCTGGCCCCTCAAGGTTAAGCACCTGCTGTGCTGGAGGAGCTGAAGTGTTCACAGTCCACTAGCAGCAACACTCTGATGGGGGCTGCCAATAAAAGTGATCCAGTGGGGCGGTGGTGTGTCGTTATATGTGTGTGCACTGGTGAGGCAGTGGGAGGAGGCTGTGGGTGGGTACACCAGGCAGAAGAAGGCTGTGGGTGGGTGCACACCGGCAGAGGTCTTTCTGCAAAAGTACTCTGACAGGTAGGTGGGGTCTGCTGTTGAAAAACCTATGGCAGTGGCTGCTTGTAAATGCTTTGGCTGGGCAGCTGAGGCTGTGCTGTAAGTTGTATGGCCAGGCAGGGACCCTGGGAGAGGCCAGCAGACAGGTGGAACACTCAGATCAGATTGTTCCTGTCCCATAGCAAGACATCCTTGCTCTGTCGAGGTCCAACAGCTAACAAAGGCTAATGCTGCCTAGAGGAGTATGCCAAGCCTTGGGGGGTGGGCTTTCATGGCCATGCTCCATGGCAGATAGTCCCATGCCAACCCCCCTTGGCTTTGCACAGTCTGGAGTTCTGTCTCTGCTAACTATCTGAGAAGATCTCTGTGCCACCTTAAATATCTGGGGGGGTTGTGGGATATCCTGCAGCTGGGATCTCAAAGGTCTGTGGTGAAAGTGGACCACTCCATGCCTATTTCATTCACACCTTTCCTAGGAGCTGCTTGGGGCCAGGAATGAGTCTTACTGCTTGGCAACCCCATGTAGAGTTCCCAGCTGCTTACCTTTCAGCCCGGGGTCTACATCCTCCCTCTGTCCCCTCTCAATACCTTCTTTCTGAAGATCTGTTCAGAATATGCCAGTCTAATTGATAGTCTTGTCTCTCTTAGTGGCAGAAGCTATTCCTGGCTGCATTTAGTCAGCCATCTTGGCTGGTCCCCACCTTGAGTATTGTAAAACCATATGCATCACACATATTCCAACCCCAAAACACAATACATTAAAAAATTGATACATTGAACTCACCAAATTTTCTTTTTAAATGACTCTTGGCACCATATATTTTAAAAAGCTACTTATTAGATCCCCTTTCATCATTTCAGATTGGCAAATATACAGTCTTGCAATTATAGGTGCAGGCAAGGATGTTGCACAATGGGAACTCATTAACTGCATCAGGAATATAAATTAATATTCCTACTTTGGAGAATAGTTTGGCAATACCTAGCTAGTCAAGTTTAAAATATATGCAACCTACAAACCAATAATTCTACTCTGAGATATGGTGATTCTCAATGGGACCTTATTGGTAATTTGGACAGGATAAGTCCCTCTTGTGGAATATTTTGTATATCCCTAATTTGCACACACTATGAGTTATGTTCCCTACCATGGCCATTATAACAACCAAATATTCTTCACCCATTACTAATCACTTCTAACTGGAAGTTTATACTTGGCTGAAAAACTGAGAGAGAAACTGACATGTACATCAGAAGACAAGTCTAAGTATCTTCTTTAAATCCTTTTGTAGTGGTATAATAGAGTTAAGCATCTTAAGTAACCATCTCTGGAACATTAATCAATATATTATAGATCTTTCCATAATGCGATCCTATACAACTCTTAAAATGGCTTTAATGAAGCTACATTTATCATTGTGGGTAAAATTTGTGAAGGTAATGCTGATTGAAAAGCATGTAGTCATGTACAACTTATGTAAAGTTTATTAAAAATATGTTTATATATCCCTAAATAATATATAATAGAATACATGGATGCAATAAATTCAATTTTAGGACAGTGGTTTCTTCTGCTAGGGAATGGTGGGAAAGTCTTCACAGAGATGTACATAGGCAGTGTGATTGCACAGAAGTGCATATGAGAATGCATAGCCAGTGCTAAGAATCTTTGGAGCTTATTGGCCCAGGGATCTGAAAATGATTATGGGCTTAGGTATATGAAAAATAGCAGGGTTAGAACACTAAAAGGCCTTTACAACTATTTAGAATAAAAAAAGTTTTTAAAAAGATTAGGTAAGATCTCAGTTAAGGCAGGCAGTATAGTGTTGAAGCCCACTTTGTATTTTCGTTGAAATCTTAAAATTTTGATTAATATTTCAGGGTTCAGGTCTCTAAGACCACTCTCAGCTTTGGTAATTCTCTAGGAGGACTCAACCTTTCCTCCTACAGCTATGATTTACCCCAGGAATAGTAGGGAAAAAATAATAGTGGCAAAGAGAAAAGTAGATGAGAAAATCTGGAAGAACCCAGGCATAAACTTCCAAGAGTTCTCTCTCTGTGGAGTCACACAGGACATGTTTAATTCCTGCATCAGTGAGTTTGACAACATGTGTGAAATGTTTTCCACCAGGAAAGTTCCTTAGGGAGCTTTTTATTGGGAGCTGGTCACAAAGGCACCTCTGCCTAACGTGCTCAAATTCTAGACTCTCGGAAGGCAGATAATTAGTATAAACCAAGTTGTTTGCATACGGTTTGTGCATAGTGATCTTATCACTTAGCGTGGTGGGGAATCTCCCAAAATCCAAGTTACTGATGCCAGGTAAGGGCCAACCTTGCAGGCAGACCTTTAAAAACATAGCAACCTCAGACTAGCTAATTATGCTTTGCTTCACAATTTATTTTTTTTGTTGAATGGTACATTAACTTCGTTAGGGTTCACTTAAAAGTCACTTACACATTTTATTGAATTCATTCTGGTCATTTCAGGGCAAGATAGTAACTGTAAATATCTCATCAGAGATTGGAATTAAAGTGGATGTGTAAGTGTCTGAATGTTTCAGAAACCCTAGCTCCTTCCTTCCTTTCCTTTTCTCCAAACTTCTCCAAGCACACTATATGAATTTGGAATGATTGAAAAAGAGGTAAGCAGTTCTAGGGTCTTTTCAAATGACTGAGATTTCTAGGGGTCATACCCTGTCCCACTTCTAGTCATTAACCAGAGAAGATAGGATCTTACTTCTCTATTAATACGTTATGTGTCCTTCCAAGAACATGGATGGTGAGGCTGAAAATTTCATCTGGTTCTTTTAGTTGATCTTAATTTTGAAGGGGTTTCTGTCCACATGGTATAATTTTAAATAGTATGTCTAGTATATGAAATGATTCTCCACCTGTAATTAGATTACACATTTAGTAAAAATTTGAAATGGTAGATAGGGAATCTGTGTTTTGGAAGAAAAGAGCCAAATTTATCTTAAAAGCAGGGAAATGGTTTGTTTATCCTCTGGAAATGATCTAGAGAGAGATTTTTATGAAGGATAATCTCCTTTAGAAAAGAGGAGAGATTTGTTTTTGCCGCAAGCATAATTAAATGCACTAAGGTATGTAAATTCTTTTCCCAGTTCTATTAAAGTGCAGAATAATCTGTCTATATAATTACATTTGCCTTTATCTTTATCATAAGGTAGGCATACACCATCAGATTTTTTACTGTTATTGACCCTATTTTTATTATTATTTTTCCCTCATGTTAAAATGACGTGATATGAAATTTCCTTTCTACTGGTAAGAAAAACAAATCTTGATGGTTAATTAAAAAGATATCCAGTAATGACACATTCTGACTAGTGACTGCTTGTTAGTCTGTTATTTGGATTGATACTAGATTGTGAAAGCCAGACCTTTTTGTCACATTTATATTAAAAAAGAAGTTTGAGAAACAATCTGAGTCAGTGTTACTGAATAGCTCTAAAATGCTCTGTAAAATTATGCTGTTCCATTCTGAGAACCTCTTTCCTACCTTCCGGTTCTTATTCAGGTGACGTTGCAGTTTGAGCTCAATCAGAGATTTGGGGGCTGGTATTAAAAAGGTTTGTTTTCTTTTTCTGCTTGGCCAATTGCTAGAGGCCAGCTGGGGAGGATGTCTGGCTTAAAACCATAATAAATGAAGCTTCCATTAGGCTCCTCGGCTTGGGGCCATTTCCTGTAAAGACCTTGCTCTGCCGTTAGTGGTTTGGAGAGGGAAAATGCATATTTTTGTTCAATAAATGAAAGCTGAAGATTACCAGGTAGGGTAGCATGGGTATCATGTTTTGTGAAGAGATCCTGCTCTTCAAGGATTACATTTTAGCTTGTAGCCTTTTGAGTGTTTATGACAATAACCTATGAACTTGAGTCATGGTAGAAAATGGAACAAATATGTTTATTTTTAAATATCCTTCGAGAGGAAGCAAACAATATAATATTCAGATAGTTGAATTTGTCTCAGCAGCGTTTCCAAACCTGACTCTTAGATTTATTATTTCTTTAAGTTTTGCTTTGTCTGGAAAATAAAAATACATTGGTCATTGGAGAAGTAACATTTTCAGGCATAGGAGAGACCAAGCGTACATTACCTTTACGTACTTTAAGAACACTTTTTTTTTTTTCTGGACACATCTTTTTATGTTTATATGTTTGTAATTCTTTATACATGGTTGTTTATTCTGTTGTTTTATTCTGTATTTTATGCTGTTGTTGCTTATTCTGGAAAATATATTGTTCTGGGAAATACGCTGTTTATTGGAGAAGTGACATTTTCAGGTACAAAAGAGTCCAAGGGTGTATTAGCTTTACACACCTTAAGGATCCTTATTTTCTCTGGGCATATCTTTTTGTGTTTATATGTTTATAATTTTCTGCACGTGGTTGTGTACTACTCACATACTTGGAGAAACTATGGTCAGCGTGCTTTGCAAAACTTAAATGAGTTCCGGTTCTGAATAAGATAGAATAAAAACACTTCAACGTTTTTCTTCCACTGAACACAAATATGAAATATATGGTAAAGCTAGTTGAAGTCTCAGAAAAGTAAAGCTACAGCTTCGACAAACAGGAAAGCCATTCTCCTCATTCATCGGATTGGCTCCTGCAGTTTCCCAGTACCAACTGCTTACTGTCTCTATCCACAGATCCCCTGGAGCTGGGTCATGACAAAACTGGACCATTTATCCAGCGTGAATTTAATGCAGTCCCAGATCCAGATGTTAGCAGTGGATCTCAGAGAGAAGGAGAGAGAAAGAGATGACCTCTAGCTGTGGCCCAAGGAGAAAAGGGAAGTCCTGAAGCTAAGAGGGAGGGGGAAATCCCCTACCTTGTGTGCCTCCTTTATCTCACTTTTGTCATGCCCCGGCTCCCCAACAGTCTTGTGGTGGAGGCAGTGGCAGCAAAAGCAGCTGGTGGTAGGAAACTGCAGAAGCAAAAATAATGGGTTAGGGAGGGGCATGTGCTTTCTCTTCGGTAAAATAGAGCTATTTGGTAGCTCTTAGTGGTGCCAATTGGGTTTTTAAATTTGTTTTGTTTTTTAAATCTCTCTGTGTCTTCCCCACAACCCTGGTATGATCATAGATGTAGGTTGTTCTCGATTGTTGAATGAAAAAGGGTGAGTTCTAGGATGCCAGAAAGTATCACAGGAGACAGTTGAGAAGGAAGGGCTTGGGAAATGATCAAATACATTGTGGACTCATGGACTCATCCATAGCCTGAACATACATGGATCTGATCTTTATTAGCGTACCAATGACTTTGAGAATGGAGTTAATGGGTAGAACTCCACTCCACTCAAGTCCCAGACTGACCTTACATCCTATACAAGCAGGGCATATCTAAATGAACCTGCATAGCTATTGAAAACTAAACTGATAATTGGAACCATAGCCAACAGAAGGTGGGCTAAAATTTATGGCTAGAAGCTAACCAGATCAAGTGCTTCCTAAAACAATGATATCAGCATCTTTGTAGACTTAAATAAAGCAGAGAGTTTTATAACATTCAAAATGTCCAAGGTATAATTTATATTGGTTCATGAAGAAATGTAAAAATGTTAACTCACATAGGAAAAGGCAATTAACAGATGAAAATGAAAATATGACTTTAAAGGAGCTATTGTAGAATGCTCAAATGAATAATCATGAGTCTTGAAATAAAAGTTAAGATAGAAACTATAAGCAAGGAAAGATGTGAAGTGGCACCAATGGAAACCAGAACTGAAAAATACAATAGTTGCCTGCCCCACCCATTCTCCACCCATAAAAAACAAACCTCACTGTATGGATTCAATAGCAGACTGGGGATGACAGAGGAAAGAGTCAGTAAAACTGAAGATAAATCAATAAAGGTTATCCAATCTGAAGAAAGAAAAAGAAGATTGAAAAATAATAGAGTCTCCAGGATTATGAACAATCACAAAAGGCATAATATTTGTATCACTGGAGTGCCAGAAGGAAAGGAGAAAGTGAGTAAGCCTCAACAAGTATTCAAAGAAATGATGGCTGAAACATTGATAGATTCAAGAAGCTAAGCTAACCCCAAATAGGATGAATCCAAATAAACACACACCCAGGCACATCATAAACTGCTAAAAACTTAAAAAAAAATTGAAGTCAGTCAGAGCAATGATAACTGATATATGGAAGAACAATGATTCAAATGGCTGAGATTTCTCATCAGAAATCATGGAGGCCAGGAGAAAATGGCACATCCATTTTTCAAGTGTTGAAAGAAAAATATAGAATTCAATATCTAGCTAAAATATCCTTCAGAAATGAAGGTGAAAAATATATTCTCAGATTGGGAAAAACTAAGAGAATTTGGAGGCAGCAGACCTGCCACAAAATAACAAGAAGGCCTTCTTAAGCAGATGAGAAATGGTACAAGAATGAAATATGGAATATCAAAATCAAGGAAATGCAAGTGAAAAATACAATAGCCTTTCTATTTTAATTGAATGAATAGACTATCTTAAAATTTAACAGACCATTTATTTTCTCTTGAAATTAAGTATGGCTTATGGTTGAAATCAAAAGTTAAACATGGTCTGATACAAATTTTCACTGTATTTAGATGTAATATATAAGACAACTTATGTATTATTATATTATGGGAGAAGAGACCTATATGCTGGTATGGTAGACAGGATAATCTCCCTTCCCTAACCCCAGATACCCACATCCTTATCCCAGGATCCTGTGAATATGTTACATTATGTGGCACAAAGGACTTGTAGATGGGATCTAACAGACTTTAAGATAGAATAACCTTTGTTTTCCTGGTGGGCCCAATCAAGTAACATGAGCCCTTAAAAGTGGAAGAGGAAAACAAAATAGTGGGATGCATCAATGAGAGAGACTTAACTCACTGTTTCTGGCTTTGAAGATGGAGAAAGGGGTCAGGGAATGTGGGCGGCCTCTAAAAGCTAAGATCAGTCCTTAGCTGACTGATCAGCTAAACATGGCTGTTGATGAAAATTTTAAACAATGGAATTTTGCTAAGGCTGAGAAAGATAAAGAAATGGATTATCAACTAGAGCCTCCAAAAAAAAAAAATGCATTCTTGTCAGCGCTTTGATTTCAGCCTGACAAGACCCATCTCAGACTTTCTCAGAACTGAAAAGTAATAAATTTATCTTTTTAAGCCACTAATTTTTTAGTTATTTGTTATGGGAGCAATACAAAACAAATGCAGGTGATCTGGTTTCTCTGTTCCAATTGAAGTGGTAAAATATTAATTCTAAATAAAATGTGGAAAGTTAACTATACATACCGTAACCCCTAGAATAATCACTGAAAGTTTATATAGAGATATAGTCAAAATCATAATTGATAAATTAAAATGGAACACTATAACCTCAACAAATGAAGAAGGGCGAGAACAGAAAAAATGAAAAACAGAACAAGAAGGAAATGATAAAATGGCAGACCTAAATCCAGACCTATCAATTACTATGTTAAATATAAATGGTCTAAACAAACCAACTAAAAGCTAGAGATTGTCAGACTGGATTTAAAAAAATGTCCTAGCTATGGGCTTTCCATAAGAAACTCACTTCAAATATATTGTTATTGTAAGCTGAAAAGCAGAAAGGATGGAGGGAAATAAAACCCACACAAACACAAACCAAAAGTAAATTAGCATGGCTATGTTAAAATCAAACAAGATAGGCTTCAGAGCTAGAAAATCATCAGGGATAAAGACAGACATTACATATTGATTGAAGGGTTAGTTCGGGAAGAAGCTATAACAATCATAAATGTGTGTGCAGTAACAGAGCTTCAAAATACAGAAGCAAAAACTGATGTAACTGAAAGGAGAAGTAGAGAAATTCACAACTATAGTTGAAAAATTACTCCTGTCTCAGTAATAGAAGATCAGCAAGGACATAGAAGAACTGAACTATCAACCAACTGAATCTAATGGACATTTATACAATACTCCACTCAACCATAGTAGCATATACAGTCTTTTCAAATGCATATGGGACATTTACCAAGACAGACCACATTGGGGGTCATAAGTCAAACCTTAACAAATTTAAAAGAAAGTCATAAAGAGAATGACTTCTGGTCATAACTGAGTTAAACTGGAAATTAATAAAAAGATAGAAAAATCTTCAGATACTTAGAAATTACCAATATACTTTTGAATAAACCATGACCTAAAGAGAAAGTTTCAAGAAAAATAAAAAATAATAAAAGTGAGGCCGGGTGTGGTGGCTCACACTTGTAATCCCAGTGCTTCGGGAGGCCAAGGTGGGTGGATCACTTGAGGTCAGGAGTTCAAGACCAGCCTGACCAACATGATGAAACCCTGTCTCTGCTAAAAATACAAAGTTGCCGAGTGTGGTGGCATATGCCTGTAATCCCAGCTATCTGGGAGGCTGCGGCAGGAGAATTGCTTGAACCGGGGAGGTGGAGGTTGCAGTGAGCTGAGATTATGCCACTGCACTCCAGCCTGGGCTACAAGAGCGAAACTCTGTCTCAAAAAAGAAAAAAAAAAAAGTGAAAATAAAACATAATTTTACATAATACATGACCCAAAGAGGAAGTTTCAAGATAAATTAGAAAATATTTTAAACAGGAAAAAAAGCGAAACTCTGTCTCAAAAAAAAAAAAAAGGGAAAATAAAACATAATTTTACATAATACATGACCCAAAGAGGAAGTTTCAAGATAAATTAGAAAATATTTTAAACAGGAAAAAAATGAAAATGACATTTCACATCTTGTGGCATGCAGCTAATATGTAGCCTTAAACCTTATTTTTAAAATGAAGAAAATGCTCAAAGCCATAATCTAGGCCGGTGGTTGGCAAACTTTCTCTCTGTATGTTTGGACAGTAAATATTTTAGGCTTTCTGGGCCATATGGTATCTGCCACAACTATTAAACTCTACCATTGTGCAAAAGCAGTCATCGCCAATATGTAAACACATTAGTGTGGCAACATTCAATAAAACTTTATGTATAAAAACAGGTAGTTGTATTGATTTGGCCTGTAGATTACCACCCTCTGATTTAGCCACCACCTTAAGAAAATAAAAAAAGTAAGACCAAATTAAACCTAAATCAAGAAGAGAGAAATAAATCATAAAGACAAGAGTAGAAATGTATGATATTGAAATAGTAAAACAATGAAAATTAAAAACCCAAATCTGGTTCTTTGAAAAATAATCCATAAAATTGATAAACCTCTAGCACTATACTTACTGGAGAAAGACTGGATGCTTTCTAAGACTGAGGGGGAAAAAAAGGATATGCATTCTCACTCATACTATTCACTATCTTATTTGAAGTCTTAGTCCAATAAGGCAAGAAAAAGAAAAGGCATAGCATATGGAGAGGAAGAAATAAAAATACCCAACATGATTTTTTGTGAAGAAGACCTAAAGGAATATAATAAAAGCAATACGTAAATTTAGGAAGTTACAGGATACAAAGCCAATATAAAAAAATTCAGTCGTATATGTTTATGCTGAAAATACACAATTGGAAACAAAAATGAAAAGCCATTTACAGTCCCTTCAACAAAAATGAAATACAAATCAACCTAATAAAACATGTACTGGGTATGTGAGCTAAAACCGGAGAATGCTGATGAAAGAAACGAAGGAAGACCTAAATAAATGGAGAGACCTGCCATGTGCTTGTATTGGAGACTAAACATAGTAAATATGTCAGCTCTCTCCAAACTGCTCTATTTATTGAAAACAATACCAATCAAAATGTTACAGTATCTTTTTTATAGAGAGTAACTCATTCTAAAATCTATATAGAAATACAAAAATCTGGAATAGCTAAACAAATTTGGAGAGGTCACACTACCCAATTATAAGACTATCATGCTTCAGCAATCAAAATGGTATTGGAATAGTTACATAGATCAATGGAAGTGAATAATGAGTCAAGGTTATATACCTACACAGATGTAGCATAGATTTTTGATGAAAGTACAAAAGCAGTTCAGTGGAGATATTACAGTCTTTTAAAACAATGACATTGGAAAAAATCATTCACATGTAAAAAATGAACCTTAAACTAAATATAACACTATACAAAAGTTAAATAAATTATAAATTAAATATAAAATGTAAAACTATATTACTATTAGAAAACATGGGAGAAAACCTTTGTTAATTGGGATTAGACAAGGAGTTCTTACACATGACACCAAAAGTATATAACATAAAATTTTTAAAAATGGCTTGTTAGACTATATCAAAATTAAAAACTTTTACTGTGCAAAAGACACTACTAAGAATGAGAAGACAAGCTACAAAGTAGGGGAAATATTTGTGAACTATGTTTTCAACAAAGGACTAATACCCAAAATATTTAAAGAACTCTCATAACTCAACAATAAGAAAACCCAGTTTCTAAAAATTGTGTAAAAGTCTTGAATAGACAGCTTATCAAAGTAGATAAAAAGACAGGAAATGCATAGAAAGGTTTTCAACATCACACGTTATTAGGAAAATGAAAATTAAAAACCCGGATGTTGATAATACTGGGTTTTTCAGTATTATCAACTGAAAAGGCTTGGCCCCAGAGGGCCGGCCTTACTCCAGGCCACGGTCTTCCTACACCTCGGTGCCCAGCAGTCTGTCCACTGCAGGGATCTTTCCCAAGAGCAGCAGTAGCTCATACACATACCTATTAGAATGGCTAAAATTAAAAGTCCTGATAGTACTAAGTCCTCAGTAGGATATAGACAACTGGAATTCTCATAATTGTTGGCGGGAATGCAAATTGGTCTGGTAAAGTCTGGCAAAGAGTTATCAGGTTCTTTATAAAGTTAAACATTCACTTATCATATGACCCAGCAATCTCACTCTTTGGCATTTATCCCAGAGAAATGAGAACATATATTCATACACAAAAAACCTGTACGCAAATGATTATAGCAACTTTATTTGTAAGAATTCCAAATTGGAAACAACCCAAATGTCCTTCAAGGGGTAAATAGATTAATTGTGGTACATCCACACAATGAACTACAACTGTCAGCAACAAAAAGTTCAACTACTGACATGTGCAGCAACTGGATGAATCTCAAAGGTAACGTGCTGAGTGAAAGAAGCCTGTCTCTAAAAGTTACATACTACGTGATTCCGTTTAGAAAACATTCCCCGAAAGACAAAATGATAGTGATAGAGAATAGAATGGTGGTTTGCAGAGGAAGGAAGTGGGGGCCCGGGAGCGCATGATCCTTTGGGGATACACAGACCCCTCTGTGTCCCGATTGTGATGGTGTAAACACACATCTGTAAATGTGTTAACATTATAGAACTGTGCACCAAAAGTGAGAAAAAAGCCAATTTTGTTTTAGAATGATTTCAAAAATAAAGTTGAAAAAGTCATTTCTTAACAAAACAAAGATGGTGAAACTGTTGCTTCCAGTGTCCAGGGGTTAGGTATATCCCTGCTTTCTACTTGAATTTCTCTTGAATATTTTATAATGTACCAGTAATATGTGCATTCCTACCAGCTTCACCCCCTCAAAGGAGAGAAACTCTCTCCTGGCACAGGACAGTGTAGTGCATGGAGAAGATAAACATTTTTCCACTTAGACACATTCTTTAGAGATGCAACTTTGTTTACACCAACTCCTTTTCTCATTTTCTTGGAGATGTTTTTGGTTTGCATAGATACACAGATTACAAACCTCTTCATTTCATAAGAGGCTAATTCCCATTCCCAGTCTCCCTTCCAAATAGGAGATTTCCCTCAAAGGGGAATGTAAGCCTCTCCCCTAGGATTCCTAAGCTTTGATCTGCACGGTAACACCAGGGAGATTTGTTGGAAGGCAGATTCTTGGGACTCACGTTCATTTCCTGTGGTGGAGCCCAGGACTGTCTACTTTTATTTATATTTATTTATTTTGAAACTTTTTTCTCTTTATTTTTCTTTTCTTTTCCTTTTTTTTTTTTTTTGAGACAGTCTTACTCCATCACCCAGGCTGGAGTGCAGTGGCGCAATCTCAGCTCACTGCAACCTCCGCCTCCTCGGTTCAAGCAATTCTTGTGCCTCAGCCTGTCAGTTCCTGGCATTACAGGTATGAACCACCATACCTGGCTAATTATTTTTATTTTTAGTAGAGGTGGGATTCTGCCATGTTGGCCAGGCTGGTCTCGAACTCCTGACCTCAAGCCATCCACCCGCCTTGGCCTCCCAAAGTGCTGGGATTACAGGTATGAGCCACCACACCTGGCCGGGACTGGGTGTTTTTACAGACACAATCTTGATGAGTCTCTTTGGGGTGCTGTAGGGAACCTCTTTGAGAAATTCTATAGAGCCAGGAATTTAAACTTGTGATATATCTGTCTGTCTCCATCTCGATAGCTCTCATTACTTGTGTTGAAACACATATGGCTCCATCTAACTGTTTTAAGCATTGTACAGTATCCCACTGTGTGAGCGCATCTGAAGCTGCTCCCACAGAAACCACAGTGCTGCTTCTCTGGGCTATGTTCAGGTATACTTTATTTCACACATGTGCTGAGTCTTCAGCAGCAGCCACTGCATGACATATGGGTCATTCCCAAACTTCAATCTCGTTGTTTTTGCTGAGAAGGTACTGGCCACCTTCTCCATTTTTACGTTTTCCATATATATTACTTTCTTTACAACAGACTTTTCAGTTATTTAAATATTTTCTTTCTCTTTCAGCTTTAGATTTTTAGTTCATCAAAATGCTTCTTCTGTCAAAAATTCTATCTGTACAAAAAAATAGCCGGGCATGGTGGCGTGTGTCTGTAGTCCCAGCTATTTGGGAGGCTGAACTGGGAGGGTCGCTTGAGCCCAGGAGTTCGAGGCCGCAGTGAGCTGTGATCGTGCCATTGCACTCCAGCCTGGGCAACTGGAGTGGGACCCTGACTCAAAAAAAAAAAAAAAATTCTGTCTGGTTGTAATAAGTGTGGAATTTGTATAAATTCTTTTTCTCAGATGTCTCAATTGCATTGTTTTAACTTCCACATACATGATACATTTTTTCAAGACTGCCCTGTGTCCTGAGTTTCTCATAGTACCTGTCACATTGCAGGTGCTCTGGTTGTATTAGCTGGTTTGACATTTCCCATTTCTTACAGATTCCTCCCGGGTCTCCATAGAGTGCTCCCTACTCTCCTTCATTAAATGCTAATTGAAGGAAAATATTGCTATATGAAAATAGAAGCAATGCCTTTTATCGTATTTGCAAGTCAAGTTATGAGATGTGAATTGAATGTACTTGTGTATTGCTAACGTGAAATTCAAGTTTCTGTTTAGGATAACGTTTTTAAAAGCTGCAAAAAAAGTTGTAAAATATTTTAAACATTTAAAGCCAAAATGACCCAATACCAAGTAATTGAAACAATTTTAAAAGTCGCTAACATTGTATTAAACATTTACTCCATACCTAGCACTGTTCTAGGTACCAAAGCACTTTCTGTGTATTAGTCCATTCAGTCCTCACCGCAGCCTCCCGGGGTACTTACTGTTAAACTCATCTGTAACATGGGAATAACAGTGAGACACAGAACTCTTACATAACTTGATTAAGATATCCAAACAAGAAATGATGAGAATAATGATAGAGACAGCTTTCTGTGTCTGAGCACTTAAAAGCATCAGACACTGTGCTTTCTACTTTGTGTCATCGTATCTGTAAACTAGGTAATCTCGTCCCCACTGGGTGGGTGAGGCAATGGAGGCTTAGTGAAGTGATTTGCGCCTGGTCCTACATCTAAGTAGAACAGAGTAAATCAGAATTGTAACCCATGGAGTCTGTTTTGAGAGGCCAAGCTCTTAATCTTTACATTGTCTGCAGAAGATATGAAGTTCATCCTGGGAGAAGCTCTTGCCATGCGCTGGTCATTAGGCAAGGGCTATAGAGACAAAGTCCTGACTTTCAGCAGGCAAATGGCTGCACACACCCTGATCTCTGGCTCTCTGGACCGTTCTTCACAATGATAAACTGTCCTCTCCTTGAAGGAGCTGGGGTGGGGCACAACAGCCAGGGTCCTTGATTTTAGAAAATGTGATTTGTGGAAGCTCTTGGCCTCTTTTGGCCTCAGCCAAATGTGGCAAAATACAAACAGGCCGGGTCTCAGTGTCTGCCCATCCTGTTCTTTTTCATACTGAAAGGATTTATTATGAGGCATGTGACACATAAAATAAGGGTTATTTCTGCAAATTTGATTTTGATTTGATCCCTGATGAGTTCAACCTGTTATATCCCAAATCACCACTTTCCTCCACAGCATTTACCCTACTCTGTAATTACGTATTTACTGTATGTGTGAAGCATCCTTATCCCTCATAACCAACTGTTAGTGAGCCACACTTTCATTCACATTCTCAGGCTACATCTCAGAAGCTTGCTTTGTTTAAGGGCTTCATTATGGGAATTTTGTCATTTCTTCTGAATAAGAACAAAACTCACATTTTGATACATGTTTTTTGCTCTAATCACCTGTATGTGAATATAAATTTGAAAGATACTAGATGGAATCCTAGTCGATAGGGCCATGTTTTTGTTCTTGAAAACATACACTTAATTCTGGGAAGGAAGTTGACATGGTTAAAGCAGGGATCAGCAAGCCACAGTCTGCTGGGTTTGCAAAGTTTTATTACAACACAGCCACATTCTTTCATTTAGGTATTGTGTCTGTCTCCTTTGATGTTGCACAGCAGAGTTGAGTAGTAGCGACAGACACCATCTGGCCCACAAAGTCTAAAATATTTAATAACTGGCCTTGCACTGAGACTGTTTGTTGACCTCCAGTTTAGAGAAGTAGAAAGTCCCCACCCCTTGATCATACTGAAGAACAGCTGCTGTTGGTGTTCTCGTGAATGTCTTTAGCTCCGCTTCCTCTGGGAAGGAAATAAGACAGTTATCTCTTCATGAAGCATTTTTTTTTGGTGCCAACCTTATCATCTCATTCTTCGTTTTAATGTTTCTACAGTTGCTGTGATAAAATTCTTTTAAAAAGTTCTTTAAAAATGCTTTTCCCAATATTTATACAAGCTACCAATCAAATGTTGCAGTCTTAATCATTTACTGGAAACTGTAAGATTTTTGAGTCGTGTTTCACACTTTGATGTGCCTTACTGCCACCAAGAAGGTTCATGGTTTTTTTTTTTGTTTTTTTCATAGGAGTCATTGCAGTTGTTTTCAGTAGAGGTGTACTTCTGAGAAGTGGCTTCTTGGGTCTTCATGCAGCCATGGATCTGGATAAACCATCTGTTTGGGGCTCATTAAAACAGCGGACCAGGCCATTGTTGATCAACTTGAGCAAGAGGAAGGTGAAAAAGAACCCAAGTAAGCCCCCAGATCTAAGGGCAAGGCATCACTTGGACCGCCGTCTCAGCCTCTCTGTGCCTGATCTCCTGGAGGCTGAGGCCTTGGCCCCAGAGGGCCGGCCTTACTCCGGGCCACAGTCTTCCTACACCTCGGTGCCCAGCAGTCTGTCCACTGCAGGGATCTTTCCCAAGAGCAGCAGTAGCTCCTTGAAACAGTCTGAAGAAGAATTGGATTGGAGCCAGGAGGAAGCCAGTCACCTCCATGTGGTGGAAACAGACTCAGAGGAGGCCTATGCCTCTCCTGCTGAGTGGAGACGGGTGTCCAGCAACGGCATCTTTGATCTTCAGAAAACTTCCCTTGGAGGGGATGCACCAGAAGAGCCAGAGGTGAGAATAGGGCTGGGCTCTCATTTTTTTTTTGTCTCTCTCTCTCTCTCTCTTTTCCTCTCTTTCTCCCTCTCTCCCCGTCTCCCTCTCTCTTCCCCCTCCCCCCTCCCTCTCTCTCTTCCCCCCTCCCCCTCCCTCTCTCTCCCCCTCCCCCCTCTTTCTCTCTCTCTCCCTCCCTCTCCCTCTCTCCCTCTGCCTCTCTCCCTCTCCCTCTCCCTCTCTCCCTCTCCCTCTCTCCCTCTCTCCCTCCCTTTCTCCCTCCCCCTCCCCCTTCCCCTTCCCCTTCCCTTGGAAAATTTGGTTAGGAGTTATTTTCGTGGTTAGCTCAGATGGGGAGAATGTTGTTTACAAGAATTTAAATTAATGCAGTATTGATTGCACCCAGTGTTCCCATTAGTTTTAGGGTTGACCTCTGTGTATTTTAAAGCTATTACAAATAACTCTTCCAGAATACTTTAAGACATTAAAAGCCATATTGGGTGAATTCTGTTTTATCTGTCTCCTGGCAAAGAAATTAAGTACCTAACTTTTCCTGGAATTTTTTTTTAAGTGTATGTTTGTGTCTCTCACTACACCATTGCCCAGTCATACCTGTAGAAAAACCATGCATATTATTACTCCTAAGAAGCATATGAATGTATGTCCCCCTTTGACTGCCTTAGGATTTGAACTTCCTTCTATTTTACACCTGTGTGTGCACTCACCTGTGAACAAGCATTCTTTTAAAAAAAGTTAACAAAACTTTAGTATTTCAATACAATTAATTAACCAAATATAATGATGACACAAATATTTTATTTCAAGGGTGAATATAATTTAAATTCAATCCCCAGGTTACCAAATCATGATTTAAGTGACTGATGTAATTAGTTGTTTTTAAAAAGTCTTTCATTACTGACACTGAAGTAGGTATCCATGTTGAAGTAAGGGGTTAATTTTTCTGCATTCCAGGTTAGTGTTACAATTGCCTAGAAAACTGGTTGTTTAACTTGGATTTTTAGTTTCACTTTTAGAAACAAAACTCATTGCTTATTCCATGTATCAGGGTTTCACCGGGGAAGGGATCATGGATGTTTGGAGGATATCATGGCCATATTCGTTAGCAAGCATTCCTATATTAAGACACCATTACCCATAAATGACTTTAACTATTTTTTTATTTGGCATTACATTTTATAAAACCCATTTTGTAAACCTTTTTTGACTTTTTAGTTATTTATGAATTTGAAATACATGTTTCTTTTAAACAAAATGCAAATGAAGTAGATTATTAAATCAGGTCAGTATAAGGAAGGTAACCTGTTGAATTATATAATAAAGTTAATCTTTGTCTTTTTTTTCCTGACCAGAAAATACAAGTGGGCTTCTTGGCTTTGATATGCTAACATTTTCATACTCAGAAGGAATTTTTTTGAAGCGACTGCTGTTAAACGATTTAGAACTTTTATTGTCATGGCCGGGCACGGTGGCTCATGCCTGTAATCCCAGTACTTTGGGAGACCGAGGTGGGTGGATCACGAGGTCAGGAGATTGAGACCATCCTAGCTAACACGGTGAAACCCCATCTCTACTAAAAATACAAAAAAATTAGCCGGGCGTGGTGGCGGGCACCTGTAGTCCCAGCTACTTGGGAGGATGAGGCAGGAGAATGGCATGAACGCGGGAGGTAGAACTTGCAGTGAGCCAAGATCGCGCCACTGCACTCCAGCCTGGGTGACAGAGTGAGACTCTGTCTCAAAAAAAAAAAAAAAAAAAAAAAGAACTTTTATTGTCTTTGTTGATTAAACAGAAATATCTGAATGCTACTCTAGGCCAGGCAGTGTGAAAGTTGCTATTGGAAATAGAGATGGGTAAGAAAGTGCCTCTGTCCTCCAACTATGATTTTTTGGGAGATCTTACAAGCAGAGCATAAGAGGCTACTGGATATCAGAGCTGTTGTTGCAAAATGTTTCAGCCTGGTCTCCTGGCAGCTCACTGGAAGGAGGGGATCAGTGTGTGGAAAATGAGGGCATGTTATCTGTGAAGCAGTGTCCAAGTTGGCACAGAGGATAGTGTGCTTGCCAGGTGAGGAAAGCTGGTGATCACAGGCCTGAAGTGTGGATGGGTGCTGTTGGGGGTGATGAGTGTTTTGCTCTACCTGGATTGGAGGCACTGGGAGCTTTGTGGTGTGATGTGTGTCTGGAAGGGTGTGGGCTGGTCCATGATAGTAGATGTGGGGTTGTTGGGTTGGCTATTTTATCTTCTCCAGGCTAAATGCAGAAAGCTTAGAATAGGCAGATTCCTTCCAGAATAGGTTATTCTGGATCATTTGATTTTTCCCTTTTAACGCAACCGTTTTTTTAACCTTTGTTCTCAAAAATGAATCCTTTGCTCCTCTTTTTCTGACCTAGAAAGTACAAAACAAAGACCAAGACTGATTCTACCGTTCAGGGTTGAGGTTCTCTCTACTTGAGTGCCGTTGATTTGCTGGGTGGCATGCTTGCAGAGGACGGAAGGACAGGAGTGCAGCTGATCAGACCCCTAGGATCCCTTGCGGTCTGGTTCTGCCCACCCAGCTCCCTCCTCACTGGCTCCTCCCCTCAGTCCTGCCTGTTTGAGTTGGGCCTGTCCCACTACCCAGTCTGAGTTCCAAAACTGAAGAACCTGGAGTCTGATGTTTAAGGCCCTGTCCCACTACCAGTTTATCACATGGTACAGAAGAGGGGCTTCCTTACTTATCTTCTCCACTAGGCTGTGTTAATTTGGAGGGTTGGCATGGCTGGGGAGACACCTTTGTCTTTGTTTTCTAAGCGTCTAGCTTCATGCCTTGTGCATAGCACATAACGTATGCTCAGCTGATATTTGTTTAATACAAAAACGATGATAGCAACGTGTGCATTCAGGTTACTTGGGTATTTGTTTGTGTTTTCCCTGTGAGTTTTCTTTAGTTTATGATTTTATTAAAATCATCTGTGGTTTTTGAAAAAATACTCAATTTTATTTTATATGATAATTGAAATTAGAGTTTTAGGCAGGTGTAAACTTTTTAGCTGAAATTTGATATTGATTTTAACTCTGAATTTATCATTTCTGCTTTTTTTTTTTTTTTAAACAAAGAGGGAATTCCTGCAGAATTCATTTCACCTGAGAGTTTGGGAATTGGTTCCTCTGAGTTTTAGATATGGCTTATCTGTTTCTTCCTAGTTAATAGCTGGTGGCTTTCTATACCTTGTGTGGAATGAGGAAGAAATGAAGAAGAAGGAAGGAGTTGACATGTGGCAAGCCTGGTGTACAGCAAGGACAATCAGATTTTTGTCCAGTGTTCTCAGTTTAACTTACTTTGTTTTTAGCTTTCCAGAGGGGTCAGGCAAGGAGTGAGCATCTGTGGCCTGAGGGATCCCTAGGGGTTTGCCTCTTCTGTTGTGTACCAGTGCTGCTCTGGTGCCAGTTGAGATAAGTGGGGAGGTTACTCTGAGCAGGGTGGTCAGGAAAGGCTTGAAGAGAACTCCTTTTGAGAATTAGTAAGACTCAGATACGCAGAGAGTAAGACTGTGGCAGTGGGACAGGACCCCAAATATCAGCAATGCCTGAATTCTGCAGTCACCTCCAGGCCCACCAGCATCAGCAAAGAAAGTGAAATGTTAGTTTACTGTTACGGGGAAATGGAATGATGGGGCAAAAGAGGAAAGTAAGCATGAGGGGCAAGGAAGAAGGAATGTGAAAAACAGGACAGGCAGAGCCTAAAATATTGCAAATGCCAAATCCAGCTGTAAAACCAAAAGGTGAGAACATACGCTTAGAAGAAAGGATACATCCGTGGAAGAGGATTTAGCCAGACTCTCTCTTGAGCTCCGGATCCACACCCTACTGGATGTCTCATAGGAACCTGGTTTCGACTTGTTTTGACAGAATTCAGTCTCCCTGAAGAACCACCTCAAACATAGACCATGATTTCCTGGCAATATCACCATTATTCACCTAGTTGTTCAAGCCAAACACCTGTGAATAATGGTAGTCTCTTACTTTCCCTGCTTTTCATGTTTGTGGGGTCTTTTGTCATCTCACATGTTTCCTCCTCTCTTACCTATCATATTAGTCCATTTTCATGCTACTGATAGACATAACAAGACTGGGCAAATTACAAAAGAAAGAGGTTTCATATGGACGACTTACAGTTCCACATGGCTGGGGAGGTCTCACAATCATGGCAGAAGGCAAGGAGGAGCAAGTCATGTCTTACATGGATGGCAGCCAGCAAAGGGAGAGAGCATGGACAAGGAAACTCCCTGTATTAGGGTTCTCTAGAGGGGCAGAACTAATGGAATATATATATATAGTTTATATGTTTATATACATATAGTTTATATATATATATTTTATATATATATATATATATACACTTCTGTCTAGAGGGACAGAACTAATGGAATATATATTATATATATGTATGTTTATTAAATATTATCTCACATGATCACACGGTCCCACAATAGGCCATCTACAGGCTGAGGAGCAAGCAGTCCAGGTTCCAAAACTGAAGAATTTGGATTTGGATGTTTGAGGGCAGGAAGCATCCAGCACGGGAGAAAGGTGTAGGCTGGGAGGCTAGGCCAGTCTGTTTTCACATTTTTCTGCCTGCTTATATTCTAGCCGCACTGGCAGCTGATTAGATGTGCCCACCCAGATTAAGGGTGGGTCTGCCTTTCCCAGCCCACTGACTCAAATGTTAATCTCTTTTAGCAACACCCTCACAGACACACCCAGGATCAATATTTTATATCCTTCAGTCTAATCAAGTTGACACTCAGTATTAACTATCACACTCCCCGTCATAAAACCATCAGATCTCATGAGACCCATTCACTATCACGAGAACAGCATGGGAAAGAGCCGCCCCGTGGTTCAGTCATCTCCCATGGGTCCCTCCCACAACATGTGGGAATTATGAGAGCTACAAGATGAGATTTGGGTGGGGACACGGAGCAAACTTACCTCATATTCATTATGTTCTACTGAAATCCTTCCCATACATCAAGGCCTAGTGGAAACCTTCCTTCTCTGTGGTGCTTTTTCCAACTCTGCGATGAGTATAATCAGCCTGACTTCATTTTCATAGCATGTCACTTTCACTCTGACTGAGCACTAACCTCAATCTGTTCTGTGGAGAAATCTGTAGAGAGAAGAAGGGATTGCAATAGGAAGAGGAGGTAGAAAGGGGAAGACAAATTGGTCCTGGGCAAGGGCATCACTGAGTAAGTTCTTGAGAAAGTCGGCATGCTCTAAGACATGTACTAACTGTCCAGTGGTCATCTAGCTCAGAGGACTGACTCATGATAACCAGATGGTCATGAGTCTGAGCTACAAATGACAATCACAACTAATTTGCCATGAGAATTAAATACTTTGAAGACTCTAGGCCAGATGTGGTGGCTCATGCCTGTAATCCCAGCACTTTGGGAGGCTAACATGGGTGGATCACTTGAGGTCAGAAGGTCAAGACCAGCCTTGCCAATGTGGTAAAATCCTGTCTCTACTAAAAATATAAAAATTAGCTAGGCATGGTGGCACATGCCTGTGGTCCCAGCTACTGAGGAGGCTGAGGCGTGAGAATCGCTTGAACCCAGGAGGCAGAGGTTGCAGTGGGCTGTGATTGTGCCCATGCACTCCAGCAAGGGTGACAGGGCAAGATGCCATCTCAAAAAAAATAATAAAAAGTAAAGACTCTAATGTTCTTTTGATGTAAACAGCTCATTCTTCATTTTTATCAAATCACACAGAAAGTCACATCATAATCAATGTCTACTTCATTAACCTGTTAGGGGAAATTATTATCTCAGGGCCTGGAAACACTTGAAATGCATTTCCTCCCCACAGTCAGCCTTTAGGAGAAGTCACATGAGAATCGGGAAAATTGGTGCAGGGATCGGCACACTGCAGGGAGAATGCATGGGCTCCATGCTGAATGGCATTTCATACACCATCCATCTCACAATGGGTACTGAGCCACAAATTAGAACTTGACATACTCACACTTTGTCTACTAGGGCCACCTTTATCCATCTCTGTGAGCCCATTTAGTCCAGGAAGCCTGGATTTTAAAGTCCGTCCTTCTGAACAAGTCCAAACTTTTATTGAGGCTTCCTGGCATGACCTCTCCCTTTTTCTGATTGACACGTTATTTCATTAATTGTATGTTATCACTTCATTAATTGTAAGGCTGATATCTTATCATGGTGGCCTGGCACCTATATTGTGTCCTTTAGGTGACTTTGTATGTCTGGGTGCTGACGGATAAAGAGTCATTGCTTGGATTGAATTGTGTCCCCCAGACCAAGTTCTTATGTTGAATCCCTAACCTTTACATGACTGTATTGAAGATATGGCCTTTAGGAGGCGATTAAAGATAAGTGAGGTCAGAAGCATGGAGCCCTGATCCAATGGAACTGGTGTCCTTATACAAGAGAAAGAGACACCAGAGGTCTCTCATTCCCCACCGTGTGAGGACACAGTGAGAATGGAGTCATCTGCAAGGCAGGAAGTGGGTTTCTGTTGTTTAAGCCACCTAGTAAGTGGTATTTTGTTATAGTCGCATGAGCTGACTAACTCTGTGATCTTAACAGTTTTAGCCTCAGAGGACGATCTCATTGCTCTTGTCACCAAGACTTGTGGCTAAAGAGGAGGTGAGAGCACCATAGTCTACTGCCACATACCAATACCTCCACACACATACACACACATGCGGATATACATATATATATATATATGTATGGGAGTGTATATATGTACCTTTTTATAGGTGTGTGTGTATACACACATAGCTGTTTAGAAGTCAGTCTCTCTTGTTAGAGTATAAGCTCTTGAAGAGTAGAAATGTCATTTTTCTTCTTCTCCCGGCCTTTCTGCAAACCTTGCTTATATGGTATGCATGTATATTGATTCATATTATCACTGCTGTTGACTTTCCAGCCACTGCCAAAGGCTTGAAAAGCCATAAGAAATTTAGTTGTGCTGGGGAAGGGTGATACATGGAGGCCCTACGTGGGTAGGGCCCTAAAGAAAGGAGTTTCTAAGCGTCAGACGAAATGTGAAGAAGCTAAAGTTAAGGGAACTCAGAGGGAGAGGAGCTTATTTTTTTATTTTTTTCTTCTTATCTAGTTTTTTTCTCCTCATTTTCTCCTCTAGTCAGCACTCTCCTAGTACTTACTTTACAAGACGCTTTTAACATGCATTGTAAAATCAGCTAAGTATTTAGAAAATGCATATGGTCTATTCTGGTTCTTGCCGTAGGTATTGATGGTGAAATTGGGATTAGACACAGACACTGAAAAAAAAGACCAGCAATACCAACCAGTCTCTACTCAGTGCTAGATAACCAGTTGAGATGAGTGGGGAGGTTACTCTGAGCAGGGTGGTCAGGAAAGGCTTGAAGAGAACTCCTTTTGAGAATTAGTAAGATTTAGATAGGCAGAGAATAATACAGATTAGTTAAGTTTGTCTGTGGGGCTAGAAAAATATGAAGGTCTTAGCCCAGTACCTGCCAGCCGCAAGCACCTAACAAGTGCTTACTGCCATGATTATGGTTGTATTCATTAGTGATGTTTATAATTATTTTTAACATTGCTTATTTTTCAGAATGACATGGAGGTTTGGGGAATTTTAGTGACTTGCTTAATGTCATCCAGCTAGTAAGTGTCAGAGACAGGATCTAACTCCGGGATTGTCTGAATCCTGGGACTGTGCACAGAACTGTGGGTATAACCTGAGTTTGGAAGTACAATTCTGCAAATGGGAGAGCTCAGATCTGGAGATAAAAAAAAGTTGATCACAAAAGGAAGACATTTATTTTTCTGTGTCCACTGTGTCCTTTTAAACACAAGGATAATTATCAAGATTGAATGGGCTCATTGTCATGGTCAATAGCTAATAATTATGAATGAAAGGATCATTCCGCCTTTCCCATAATCCATGTAATTCCACAATGGGGTATGTCCTTCCCTGACATTTCATTTGGCAGTTGGAGTTGTGAATAACTAGCTTTGGCATGCACTTACGTGGGTGAGTTGAGTGATTTAGAGAAGTTCCCCGTTGAGATATTTCCAGAAATGGCTTGGCAACTGCATAGCTTCAGGTTAGTGATCACAGAGAAGCAGAGTGAGAAACCACAGAGGAGAGGAAACGACCTCCAGGTTGCAAAATTAAACAAGTGTGTCAGTTTCTCTACACTTGAATGACATCATTTTTACTATTTTTGTGTGATCTCGAAAGTCGTACCTCAATATGTGATGGTGTGTCAGAGAGGCAGGTGTGTCAGCTACATCCCAGGGTCCATCATGGGCTCGGTCTTGCTGTTCTTCTTCCTTCCCTTCGCACCTGTTGAACGCCTGCTTTGTGCTGATGCAGATCCAGACACTAGGGACACAGTAGTCAACAAAATAGAAAAAAGTCACCTTCCTCATGGAGTTTCCACTAGGAAAGGTGGCAAGCTATAGATATAATCAGAACATAAAGTGTCATGGAGAGAAAGAAAGCAGAGTAGGTGCTGGGGGGGAGGTGTTATCATTTTGTACAGAGTCGTCAGGAAGGACCTCTTCCGAGAAGATAACCTTCACACAAAGATATGGAGGAGGTGAGGAAGTGGGTTGTGTGCATAGCTAGAGAAAAGCCTTCCAGAAAAAGAGAACAGCAAGCATAAAGGCCCCGGGTAGCAGGAGTGTCCCTGATGTTTCAGGAAGAGCAAGGAAGCAGTGAGGCTGGAGAGGAGGCAGTGAGGCAGCAATGGGAGGAGATAGCAGAGAAGTGAACAGAAGCCACATCATGTAGGGCGTTCCTATCTTGCCAGGCAACTCTAGCTGCTTAGTGCACTGAATGAGCGGGATGCACAGGAACCCCATGGGCTCAATGCTGCATCACTCATAGGGCAGAAGGAATCGTTGGCACACGGGCAGTGCTTGCTGTGCCTGCTGTAGACACTGGGTATAGCAGTAAGTCCAAGCTTTGCCTTGGACAAAAGGTATGGAGAAATGGTGCACAGGCTGATGGGCTGTGGGCAGAGGGAAAATGGCACTGTCCCGAGGCTTCGTCAGCCAGTCTCTGACTTTGTCCTGGTCAGTTTCGGTGGAGAATGTTGGAGGGAGCTAAGAAAGGGACTCAGATTGCTCACCACCTTCATCAAGTTCTTTTGATCCCCACTTCCCAAACACATAGGCTGTTTTATGACTATTACTAATATAATTCATAATAATAATAATAAATAGAATAGCAACACCAATCTAATGCTACTTACTGAGGGTTTATGTGTAAGGAACTCTGCTAATTTCTACATAAATATTATCAGACCACATCTATTTGGTTTCCTCTATATACAAAGAGTCCTCGCACAGTGTCTGTCTGAGAAAAGCCTTTCAGTAAATACCCTCTGAGTGATTTAATTATTCTAACAACCTATAAGAATCTGTTTTGATCCATTGAGAGATGTTCCCATGTCTTGAATTTTAGGTATATTTTTCAAGGACAGAAAGCTAGAAAGTAGCAGAGGTGGCACTCAAATCCAGGTCTTTTGGACTCCAGAGCCTTGTTCACTACCATGTACAGCTGCCTCCCGGTCAGGCGAGGTGTGCTGTTTTGGGATTCTCCTGGCGCAGCTGTGGTACAGGGAAAAGAGCAGCGTACCCAGGTCACTCAGGGGAAGCCCAACCTAGAGTGCTCTCCAGGGCCGAACTCTCCAGCTTTCCTGTGATGGCCATTTAGCCTCCTGGCTCTGCTTTCCTCTTTGCCAATTGGGGAGACTAATGACAGCCTGTGGACTTGTTTTAAGAAGTTACAAGGAGCATAAATTTTACATTAGAAAGTGCTCAGTGATGTACAAGCAACCATTTTTTAAAGTATCTCCTGTTAATAAACATGCAAAAAACTTATGGCAGGTCAGTGGACAAATATTACTAAATATGCAGAGTTTTAGAGCATTTCAACAGGGGTTGATAAACTTTTTTTTTTTTAGAAAGGGCCAGAGCTTTGTGGGCCACAGGCCTCTGTCACAGCTACTCAAGGTGAGGTCACATGACATTAGCCATAGACAACACAAGAACAAGTAGACAGCGGTGTATTTCAATCAAACTTTATTTGTAAAAGCAAGCGGCGGGCTGGATTTGTCTCATGGGATGTAATTTACTGACTGTTTTATACCATCATATGCTTGAGCAAGGTATATGGACACACACACACGATTCATATTTTGCTATTAGATTAGACAGTCAATACAGCAGGGAAATCACTTTTAGAGACCAATCTTGGAGATGAGAGAGAATTAAATTTATACACCTTGATTGTATGATCCATAACCTCCTGAAAAGTGGTGCAAAAAAATAAGAACAGACTTGGCCGTTTAGTAGGCTTGATTGTCTTCTGAATACACCTTCCAGTTTTGACCTCTCATTGCCATGTAGCTCACTTTTCATCCTATCACTGTGTCCAGTTGCTGCTTCATGGTTAGTGGAGCCGTCTGATTCCTTTTGCTTATTTTGTAACTTCCTTTGTCCTCCATGTATTTGTGTTTGTGACTCCTATATTCTTAAATATACATATTCTAGATAGATAAGATATGGGTTATAGATTAAATATGCAGTATGTATACATTTATATACTTTAATGGGGCAGTTTTTAAAGAGAATACTATTGATTTGTTCAGCCAAATTTTTACTCTTATTTAGCTTTTCTGGATGTGGGTTTATGTTTTCTTCCTCTGAAATGTAAACAAACAGTGACTGCTTACCTAATTTTTAATTTGGCTTCCTGTGTGTGCCTCATAGTAAGACCCTTCAGACAGCCACATGGGAGATAGTATTTGTACAGGATCACGTTTAGTGTATATTGAAAGGAAAATGTTGTTTATTCACAACAGTTTCTTGCCCTCAATCTCAAAGTCCTTGGTGACTAGAGAAGATTTTCTTTTTAAAATAATTGGTCTGCCATTCCAGTATCTCCCCATATCCTGCCGAATTTTAATATATTTGCATTCTTATGGAAGGAAAATCCACATCTAAAGGGAATGCAAAGTATATATTACCTTCCCATAAATTTCAGTTTAGCAAGGCAGAATGGAAATATCAATGCAAACTTGCTTTTATTTAAAAAAAACACAAATGAAAAACACTTACCTGAAAGGCAGCAGTGAGAGCTATGCAAGGGAAGACTAATCTCGTAATAGTGCTCATTCCAAGATGTTAATGCTGTGTTTCTGAATGCTAGTATGTAATTAGACAGTTTTGTCATATTGAGACTTATTAGCTTTGACAATATTTAAAATTATTTCTCTTTTTTTTTATGGTTTTCTTAAATTTATTTATTTTTTTAAACATAACACGAGGAAGGTGTTAAAACTGGTGTAATAGCTCAATAGAATAAGTATTCCAGATTTCGGGAGGGATGAAGAGGGAGATATTCAGAACCCTTCACCAGATTCCCCCCAACTTGATCATAGTGGATTAATGGTGTGCTTTGTGGATGTGGTTAGTCAATGATACCAGCTTGACAGATCTTTCTTTCTGCACCAAACCCCATTGAGTTATCTGGTCCCCTTGGCTGACGAAGAACCATTAGGCGAGGAGCACTGGCATCATCAAGAGTGATATTCTTCAAGCGATTGACCAACCGATCAGGTCGAGGAGCTGCAACAGCCTTGGGGCCCTCACAGACTCGCCAAACATTACAGGCGCTGCACTTGCCAGTGCGCTGATTAAGAATCACTGAGAACTCCACCTCATCTCCTGCCTGTAGCTCAATGCCATCCTGAACTTCTTTCACATGGAAAAAGAGCTTCTTGCTATCTCCTACTTCATAGTTAATGAAGCCAAACTGATCTTTCACACATTCCACTGTGGCCCTGCGCAGGGGTGTGATGTTGTAAGCCATAGTTTGTGCATTTTGGCCCAGGACACACAATTGGAACTTGACGCTCTCCCCTTTCTGCAGGCAATCCCCTTTGTTGGCCATCCCAACGATGCCAAATGGATAGACCTCACCTTTCATATCGCCGTCCTCCACAATCTCAATCATTCCTTGGTACTCAGTCTGTGTTGGATCAACACTCCTCAGGGGGCGAATTACTTTGCCAGAGCAAATGGTGGGATCAGCTTCCTCAGTAATGCCATTCACTGAGTGTGTTTTGTTCACTTTTTCTGCACTGACTTTGTTGCCTTTGCCTTTGGACAAGCTATACTCGACCATGTACCCCAGTTCCAGGCTATCAACATCACCAGAGAACTCACTGTAATAGAGAAAGATTTCCTTATCATGATTGGCTGTTTCAATAAATCCAAAATTATCCTTCAGAGTTGCCACATAACCCAAGAGCCTCTTGGAGTTAGAATTACGACCTAAAAGTCGCACACAAGTTGCAACCTGCTGTCCAGGCCTCTGTTTGTCACTAATACTAAATTCAACCTTATCTCCTATTTGAGGAGAAGTAGATCCTTCCACATCCTTGGCTTGAAAAGCAATAGTCAGTTTCACCCCGCAGTCATCATAAGCAATAATGCCATCCTCAGCCTCCTTCTCTTTGCCTTAAAAAAAAAAAATAAATAAAATAAATAAATAAATAAAATAAAATTATTTCTCTTCCTGAGTATGTACTTGTACAAAATTTGTTTGAAATGTTAAAATGATGCTTATTAGGTAAACAATCAATAGATAGTACATCCCTAGGATGGAATACTACTCAGCAATAAAAAAGAATGATGCGGATGACAACCTTTATGGATTTCGAAGGCATTAAGTTGGGTAAAAGATTCCAGTCTCAAACATTTAAATACTGTATGATTCCAATGATATGATATTCTAGAAAAGATAAAACTATATGATGAAAATATACAATTACTTGTCATGGTTCTAGAGTTGGAAGATTTGACCACAGATGGGGGTCAAAGTGGAATATCACAGAGGCATTTTTTGGGTGGTAGAACTGTTCTATTATTATGATTGTGGTGGGGGTTATACAGATATATACAGGTGTTTAAAACTATGGCAATGTACACATGGAAAATGTCAATTTTACAGTGTGTTAATTTTTTTAAGTAAATTTTTTTTAAAAAGGCCAAGCATAGTAGCTCATATCTGTAATTCTAGTGCTTTGTAGGAGGCCAAGGTGGGAAGATCGCTTAAGGCCAGGAGATGGAGACCAGCCTGGGCTGGTGTGTGACAATTATGGTGGCTGTGAGAAGGCGTCTCTACAAAAATAAATTTTGTAAGAAAATTTCTAAAATAAATAAAACTATTTTATTATAAAATAATATTTTATAACATAATATATAATACTACAACATATATCTATTTTAAAATTTTTATATTCTAAAATATTTATAAAATAAAACAAAACTTAGCCAAGTGTGATGGTGTGCACTTGTAATCTCAGCTACTCAGGAGGCCGAGGCAGGAGGATGGCTTAAAGTTCCAGGAGGTCGAGGCTGCAGTGAGCTGTGAACATGTCAGTGCACTCCAGCCTGGGTGACAGAGGGAGACCTTGTCTCAAAAACAAACAAACAAACAAAAACAAAAATCTAAGGCAATCCACAGTGCTTGGTTACATTTATTGGGAACTTTCTTTTTTTTTTTTTATTTTTGAGATGGAGTCTCACTCTGTTGCCCAGCCTGGAGTACAGTGATATGATCTTGGCTCACTGCAACCTCCACATCCTGGGTTCAGGTGACTCTCCTGCCTCAGCCTCCTGAGAAACTGGGATGACAGGTGCACGCCACCACACCCGGCTAATTTTTGTATTTTTATTGGAGATGGGGGGGTTTGCCATGTTGGCCAGGCTGGTCTCGAACTCCTGACCTCAGGTGATCCGCCCACCTTGGCCTCCCAAAGTGCTGGGATTACAGGCATGAGCCACTACACTCAGCCTAGGAACATTTTTTAAAAATCTCATAATATTGGTATTCTGGGGTATTCCTGATGAAATAAATATTAATTCTGCTCTTTTTAATGAAAAAGTAAGTTACTGATGTAGTTTCTAGGTTTATAAAGCAGGTGAAAATAATGCAACTTCTACTCAACGAATAATACCACAGGCACTATGCAAGAGTGTGGGGGAATATCCAAAGTTATGTGTCCCCCAGCGGCTGTAACTCCATCGTCCTGTGCATACGGAACATTTTGCTGTTCTTTATGGTAATCACTTTCCTATCTTGGTGTTTATATATGGTGTGTGACAGTTACGGTGGCTGTGGGAACCATAACTTTAAGTTCTGTGACTTTTCTGTGAGTAAAACCAGCCATAATGTTGAATTAATGTCATTGCTCACATTGAATTTCCTTGTTGTTATAAGTGGAAGACTTATCACATATTTGAATAAAAGCTCTGTTTTCATTTTTGATAACATGTAAATGATGGTGGTTAGGTGGATTAATTTTGTCATTTAATTAACATCATCATTCAGTACAGTGAGGCCAACTTGGGAGAATATATATGGTCCAGTCTGAGGGGTGATACGGTTTAATCATACCTCTGTCCACTCCTCCACTTGAAAGGAGAAGATACAAGACCATCATTATCCTTGGCTAATGACACAACACTTTAATCAAAAGTGTTATTATCCACTTTAGTGGATCCCAATAGTTTTGTGGAATTATCTTCAAAATGGGATTGGTTAGGTAGAGCATTGATTCAATTAATAGAACTGGATACCATAGCATGTGATTTTTCAGGCTTCAGAGCATCAGCACCGTTTACTTTTGGCTCTGCATGTGAAAGCATGGTTATTGATGCTGGAAATCAGGCAGAATGATTGCATTTGATTGCATTATTGGGAAATGATAGTGTATGGTATAAAACGCATACAAATAAATCTACTGATATTGGGAAAATCAGTAAGTTGAATAAGGTTCTGATTATTGTCATAAAGTGGACTTCAGAGAGTACTGCCCAACTCACCTGGGGGTCCTTTTATACATAACACATGCAGGAGATACCAATAACTAAGGGAGAGGTTGTTTGGCAAAGGACCTGTAGCCTCTTTTCTTGTCCGTCATCAAGCCACATTGAGAGTTAGGGCTGTCTTCCTGCCTAGGCAGTGGTGGTACTTCCTGGGTCAGAGGCATATAGTGGCTACAGTGCCAGGGCCCTAGAAAAACTTGTGTCTGAAATCACTCTTGATCCTGCGCGAATTAACCTGAACTGAACACAGTGTATTCACAGTCTAGGGACATTAAACCTGGGACTGATGGGGAGAGAGGCAAGGGTAAGAACCGCAGATTACAAGAACCTTAGGGCCTCTGTCCTAGCCCCATGAGGCTCCATGCCTTCTTGTACTCAGGGCTCGTTTCTGCCCAGTTGCAGCCTTTCTCAATGTCACTGCATGCAGAGGCAGTGGGCCAGAAAGCCCGTCCTTGTTTGCAGCTCCTCACCGTTTCTCGTGGGTGCTGAAGATTTGCCCCCTGGTCTGGATGTTTTGTTGCTTCTTGAAGCTGCACTGGACAGAGCGAATGTGTGTCTCGGAAGGTAGCCTGCCATCAAGCTGGATGTCTGAGTCATATCCAGGTGGGCACTGGTGGTCACTGTGCATGGAAAGGACAAATGTCATCAGTGCCCCTACCCGCAGTGGCTCATGGTTTCCTAAGCATTGTCTCCAGGGCTGCCTCTCATCTCCAAATTGGCCCATAGCAATGAAGTTATCCAGTCATCTTTGGAGGGGAAATTCTGTGTTTTTCATTGACGCAATCAGTCCTGGCTAATGTGCCAAACAGGAATATCCTCAAATTGCTGGGAGGCCAATTGCCCATGTGCCCCCTCCACTCTGCCTCTCATTGCAGGCAGCTGTCCTCACATTCAGCCCAGAAACTCTGTTAAAGTTCCAGAAACAGATAAAATCTCCTTTGTGCCTATAAAAGCTGACACAACTGAGGAATCTGTGCCCCATACTAACTACTGCATGATGCAGGTGTCATTGCCCTGTGGACTCATTTCCTGGGTACGAGAAGCATTTTAAAATTGGGAAACATAGGGGCCGGGCATGGTGGCTCACGCCTGTAATCCCAGCACTTTGGGAGGGTGAGGCAGGCAGATCACGAGGTCGGGAGTCCGAGACCAGCCTGGCCAATATGGTGAAACCCTATCTGTACTAAAAATACAAAAATTATCCAGGCGTTGTTACAGGTGCCTGTAGTCCCAGCTACTCGGGAGGCTGAGGCAGGAGAATCACTTGAACTCAGGAGGTGGAGGTTGCAGTGAGCCGAGATCATGCCATTGCACTCCAGCCTGGGCGACAGAGTGAGACTCTGTCTAAAAAAAAAAAAACAAAAACTGGGAAACATAGACACCTCTCATTCTGAGGTCATCTGTTCAGAATTTGCATTTCCCGGTTTTGGTTTGGCGATTGATCAGTTGCTAGCCCCATGAAGGTATGGCTAGAGGAAGGTCTGTCAGATCACACTTTGAAACGTTTCCTTCCGAATGGATGTGCTCAGTTCTCTGGATCCTGAGCTGCTCATTTCACATCGGAGGCTGGGGGCCGGGCTGGCCCACTTGGGAGGGATCTGGCACAGTGGCTCTGCTGCCCCACTGCTTTCTCTGGGAACAAAGCTATTTGCATGCTAAACATGTGGGTGAACTAGGGATGCCATGTGGCCCAGCAGGGGCGTGCAGTTCCTCTTATCCAGTGACTTAGGCGGCAGAGGACACAGCTAGGTTGACACCACTGAATCCACGTCTCCTTGCCACACAAACAGGAAGGCGGCCCTCACTGAAGCTGCATATGCAAATATCAGATTTCCAAAGGGAAAGACCTGATAGAGGGTATCTTCCTGAGTCGGTATGAATTTGCTTTTGTAAAGCAGATTTTTTTTTCTTTTTCTTTGCAGAAGCTATGTGGAAGCAGTGACCTGAATGCTTCTATGACATCTCAGCATTTTGAAGAACAATCTGTGAGTGGCATTCCTTAAAAAGAAACATTAAATGTTGTAGATATTTCTCATCAAATGTTTGGGTTTGTATTTTTTTTGCCTCTTTTATTGCTAAAAAAAAAAAAAAAATGCCAAACCGTATCCACTTACAAAACCAGGCCTTGCAAATTTTGCCTGGAGGAGATTAATTCAGTGTCTATTGATTTGTCAGACTGGGATAGATTCTTCTAAAAATACAGAGTAACTATGAAATTGAGTGAGATAGTAAGGCAGATAAAGCCATTTTGAAGTGCTTTGAAACTTTCAAAAGAAGGCTGTCAAGGGTGGCTTAGCCACAAGATCGATTAATTGAATGTCCAATAAGTGAATGATAAATGATTTTATTTGCCCTTTCCCTTTAAGGACAGTCAAAAGTTTGAAATGGCTCAAAAATTTAATTGGGCTCATGTAATACCTATTCAAAAACAGACTTGAGTTCTGCAATATGGCCCACAGGAGTTGATGCATTTCTGGAGGAGGAAGTGACTGAGTTGCGGGGAGGTGAGATTGTGAGGATTAGAGTAAGAGACACTAAGAGTGGGTGCCAGAGAATGAAAGAGAAGGGTGGAAAAGCCGGGAGAGCACTGGACAGAGACAATGTCCTTTGGGGACCCAGGGAAGAGCATGTGTCAGTTGGACATGTGGGCTTGCGGGGGGATCAGCTGAGTGCCTAGAACTGAAATTTTACTACACATGGAGGTCTACAGAGGTGATGGGGGTTGGTGGGAAGGGTGGAGAACAGGACGGGTCATCTTACATCTGAACTTGGAAGCGGGGACACATGTTCTTGGGAGCCAGGCCTGCAGCTGCACTTCTTCCTCCTGTTGCCTCTCTTGGGGCTCTACTCTGAGTTTTATAACAAGGGATCCTGCAGTAATTTAATGAGGGTATTTCAGAGGTTGGTTATCTAATTCTTGGAAGGCTAACCTTGCAAAGATGTAATCATATTTGCTTCTGAATTCTGATAAAATCCCACTGGAGGAAATGTAAGGGACTTTTTAATAAAGCAGGGTAACCAAGTTGTCATAGTGAGGAGGAGTTGGGGATGACAGTTGATCATCATAGTGGCCTTTCTTTTTTGCCTCCAAAATCAAGAAGTATTTCTGAAATTCTCTTGCTTGGGCCCAAGACATACTGTCTTAACTGCCTTCTCCATCTGTGCAGGTACCGGGGGAAGCCAGTGATGGCTTGAGTAACCTCCCCAGCCCTTTTGCATACCTCCTCACCATACACCTGAAGGAAGGCCGGAACCTGGTTGTCCGAGATCGCTGTGGTAAGACCTGGGTCTGTTATGGTGGGTGTAGCCTGGAAACTTCTTTCTCTCTGTCCTTGTATCAGTATTGTCAGTCAGGCTTTGACATCACAGCATGGTTTAGGGTAGACAGTAGCTCAAATCTAAGTCTCTCCAGGTATAAGACATTTGCAGTGAATCATTTAAACACACTAAACCTTACTATTCTTCTTTATTATTAGGTTAATGATACGAATCATCACATGAAGTTGTTTTAGAATGGAATGAGATAACTCTGATAGCTTTACGCCTGGCATATGGCAACTGTTCAAGAAAATGTTTCCTCAATCCTACTTTAATTATTCATGAGAAAAATATGAGCCCATCCTTAGTATAAGGTCATCAGATGTACACATTGACAGAAATGCCTTTGAAACTATCTCCCTTCTGCTTTGAAATCTCACTGGACTCCCTCTAATAGCTAGTGTCTTCCTGTGATTGTTTTATCTTTTACAAGTCTCTGTACCTAGCCATAAATACATACCTGTATATTTTTAAATGTACAGGTCTTCAAAATTGACCATGCTTTTTCCAGGTACATATATTGCCTTTCTTTTAAATACTATGTATTATTTAATGTATAATTATGTACATTATGTATAATGTATAATGTTTTGTTTATCTATTTCTCTACTGATGGTAGCTGTTTTTTTCCTTCTGTCTTTGCACTATAAATGATGCAGTAATGAACATATTGTGTATGCTTCTGTGCACAGATAAGGCTAAACCTTATATTAAAATGGCATGTGTTTAAGAGCAGACAGTGGAGCTAGACTACCTGGGCTCAGATCTTGGCTTCTGCATTCATTGCTGTTGGATCTGAGAAATGTTGCTTGACCACTTGATGCCTTGGGTTGTTTATTTGTAAAACAAGGATAGTAAGATTAACCTACCTTATAGGCTGTTGGGAAGATGGCAGGCATTAACTTATATAATGTCCCGTTTTCAATTGAGTGTTTTCTTCTAAATTTTTATAATTCTCCATAATTTTCAGCATTGACATTAGTTATATATTGCAAATATTTTTCTCCCGGTCTGTTGCTTATCCTTAATTGTATGGCCTCTTTTGTCCTTTAGAAGTTTTTCATTTCATTGTAGGCAAATATATCTGTTTTTTTCTTTATGATATTTATTTATTTATTTGGTTTAGTAGCTGAGGCCTTTTTATTCTAAAGAGTTCTTTTTCTTGCTTCGGTTCTTGGACAGTTTCTCCTGTTGCTTCCTCTCTATTCTGTTTTGGAACATCTTTTCAATAAAGGAAGGGTCTATTGACTCTTTGGTCTGTCTTCTATGTCTCTTAGGTTTTCTTTTTCATTTTTCCCATGACTTTTTCCTCTCGGGAAGAATTCTTCAGCTTGATCTTCAGCTTGCTCATTTTCTTGTCAGTTGTTTACATTGTACTGTTCTGTTTACCGATTGTTATGTTTTTCATTTTCATAACCTATTTTGTTTGACAATCCCATCCCTTTTTGAGAATATTAAGTATTCATTTAAAATATCCTGCTTGCTGCTCTATTTCTTGGATATCAGTTTAATGTATTGACTGTCTCCCATTTAGGACATTATTTTCTTTTACATGTTTGATTCTCTGGAGCAGTTTGCTTATCGTTTTATTTGTGTGTTTCTCTTCCCCCATCTGTGGATGTTATTTTTGCTTACTATGTCCTGCAGTTGGTGATGATGAGGAGAGCCGGGGCATGCTGCAGGACAGGGTGAGCTGGTAGTTCAGGCTAGTTCTTCCCATTCCTCCTGGTTATCACCTGCCACTTAAAGCTTTTCTCTCTGCATACGCCTGTGCTATCTGCTTCTGCTTATTTTCAGGTGCCTTTGCTGGGCATTGCTCAGCCTCAAGGCATAGGACAGTGCTGGCCCATCCAGCTCTCTTTTTGTGCTGAACCCACCAGTCACACTGAGCTGCACTGGCCATCTTACCTGCTGCCTCCAAGCCTGGAGCATTCGTGGTTCACCTGCCATACACCCTTCCACCCTCCTACCCTCCCACTCCACCACTACCCAGAAACATCTTTGCTGTGACTCTCTACTGCTCATGTCTTGATATGGATTCTTCCATGAACTGATCTCATGTGGCTTTCATCTTTCAGAACTGTATGAAGTATGTCCTTTTTTTCTTAATCAAAATTTCTCTTCTCGCTCTCTCTTGCTCATGTTTTCTCAGATGTAGCATTTTAAAATAGTGAAAAAATTATTGCCTACTTGTTGGTAAATAGTTTTTTTTAATCAAAGTCATAATTTTTTACCTATCAAGTGTATCCCTTCTCATTTCTATTATTATTATAAATGTATCTATTTTTACAACTGCATCTCTTGTGTTCTTTTTAATGACTTGGGGCAGATAGCATTTTATGCCTGAAATAATATCTGAAAGATGTAATCATAAACCAGTGTAGGGGTGCCTCCCACAAATATCCTGATTCTTGCCTTGATCTGGCACAGTGTCCAGTGGTTACTTTTGTCAAAAATGATTATCAAATTCATTTTGTAACCATTTCTCTGGCGAGTAGAAGAGTGTTCTAGAGAGTGTGTATTTTACATTACTAGGAAGAAAATGTTCTCAAGCTACATGTCCTGTTTTACATTTATGGAATTTCTTCAACAAAAAAAATTTTTTTTTTGAGACGGAGTCTAGCTCTGTCGCCCAGGCTGGAGTGCAGTGGCACAATCTTAGCTCAGTGCAACCTCCGCCTCCTGGGTTCAAGCAATTCTCCTGCCTCAGCCTCCCGAATAGCTGGGATTACAGGCACGCACCACCATGTCCAGCTAATTTTTGTATTTTTAGTAGAGACGGAGTTTTGCCAGGCTGGTCTCAAACTGCTGACCTTGTGATCTGCCCACCTTGGCTTTCCAAAGTGCTAGGATTACAGGTGTGAGCCACCACACCCGGCCAATAGTTTTTAAGTTTAGGGATATATACAGGCCCTGGACCTCTTCTGTTGGCCAGCTACTCCTTTTCTAGCTTTCTCCATTTTTTTCTAGTTCTTTCTCCCTCACTGCTGTCAGGCAATACTATACTTCTCTATCAAACTGATGCAGTTACAGCAGATTCCGAGTAGATGGTCAGTACACTGATTAGATGATGAAGCCATTGCACACATTGGAAAATGATACAATAGGGCTTGTGTGCACTTGCTCCATATCTTGCTGTTTCAAGACCAAAGTCTGCTCAAACCCCAGCCATTGTCATCTCTCTCTGCAGAGTTTCATCACAGTCAAAACATCATGTGAGAATTTGGCTTTTATTTTGTGCAAACCTAATGTAATCCAAATGTAAATACCTAATAAGGAGTCTAGGTCATAAACTGTGCTGTTTCAGTCCCCATTTCTTTTGAAACCAGTAGTAATTGTTCTTGTTTTTTTTTTTTTTTTCTTTCATTTTGGGGATGCTTCATTGTTATCTGTTAAGAAAATACCCCACTCTTTCAACATTTTTTATTTCATTTTTTATACCTTGGGGATGCCTTCCTATGCTCTGACTATGTTAATTTCTGTTTGATTATCACGAGTATTAAGTTAGTGATGAAGGTATGATCTTGAGCCTGCTCAGGGCAAGACAGCATTTGAGTGTCTACTGTGGGTTCAAGAAGGGGTCCTCATTACTAATACATGTGCTCCCTCACTCCTGCCTCCTTTGCCTAGGAACAACGTCACTTATCAATACAGCATTATTTTCTACAAAACCCAACCCAGACTCAGAAGTTTTATCTAACACGATCCTTTGGACCAATAGTTCTCAAAGTTGAATGAGCCTCAGAAGAGTCTTAGGAACTAATGAAAATGCACATCTCTGAGCCCCGCACACAGACTCTCTGATTCTGTGTGTCTGGGGTGGGGCCTGGGAATTTGCATTTCTAACAAGTTCCCAGGTAAGGCTGATGCTGCTGGCCCGGGAACCACACTTTGAGAACCTTTGCTCTAGGCAGTCCCTGTCACAGGTGGGTGTCGGCACATGAGAAGAAACCCATGCTTCTCCTTAGAGGTAGAGTTTCAACTCTTAATTATGTTAGCCAGACATTGTATTTTCCTGGGGCTTTTTCTCATTATCTGTTTGCTGTCTATCATTGGTCTCAGCTTTACTTAATTTGTATTCTTGGAATATAATTTAATTTAGTATTAACCCAATTAAAACAGGTTTAAGAAACTGTGTGATATGCTAAAGTACTAACTATAAAATGTTTTTGGCTTATCTATGCATTTACAATATTTAGTCTTTACAACGTGTTCCCCAATGCTGTAGATACTAAACCAATAGCTTATTGTTGCAACAGGAAGTATCTTTCAATACAGACTCAGATGGCACTTCTCCTATGCAGTCTTTTATGTTTCTCACAGGCATAAGCTCTGTCTCACCTCAATCTTACAAGATTTTACCTTTATAAAACATACACCTTTATCCTTAATTGGGTAAATGACTGATCTGCTCTATTACAATCTTAGTGCTGTATTAGGAGGAAGAATAGTTTATTAATCTGTTTTTTTTTTTTTGAGTTAGAGTCTCGCTCTGTCGCCCAGGCTGGAGTGCGGTGGCACAGACTCGGCTCACTGCAAGCTCCACCTCCTGGGTTCATGCCATTCTCCTGTCTCAGCCTCCTGAGTAGCTGGGACTACAGGCACCCGCCACCACGCCCGGCTAATTTTTGTATTTTTAGTAGAGACAGGGTTTCACCGTGTTAGCCAGGATGGTCTCGATCTCCTGACCTTGTGATCCACCCGCCTCGGCCTCCCAAAGTGCTGGGATTACGGGTGTGAGCCACTGCGCCTGGCCCTAGTTTATTAATCTTTGTATGCCCTCCTGTGCTATAACTGATGGTTTATACACAGAATATTTTTAATAAATTTTAGTTCTTCGTTGAAGAAATCCAACTTCAGTGCTGGACTTAAGGAGCATTGAGGCCTGTTATACAAGGGAAAGTACCTTTGCAGAATGAACAGGATTAAGTCACTTACTCCCTTATTCAACAAGCATGTCTTGGGTTTCCTCAATGAAATGGGCACTACACTGGTGTTCTTCTGGGGCTTGGTGATGAAAGTCAGCAAAAAGGATTTATATGATTTCAGAGATGAAGATGACTTTCATACAGGTCACCTGGTCCAGCTGCTGATTTAATGGAAGCTTTAATTCAGGAAATGGAAGCACAAAAATGGAATGATTTATCGAGGGTCATTTTGGGAGGCAAGATTCAGAGCAGACTGGGTGGCTCAGTGGGACAAGAAGAGGATTTGGATTTGGTCTACTGCTTGGCTTTGTGACCTCCCTGTACAACTTACATAACCTCTCTAAAATGGGTGTGATGTACCTTGCCTCATAATGTGATTGTAAGGACTGAAAAAAGTAAAACAATATGGATGAGGCTGGGGTACAAAATGTTAAGTAAAATAAATCAGAAACAAGACAAATATCCCATATTCTGACTCACGTGTGAGCTGGAAAGTTGATCCGTGGAGACAGAGAGGAGAATGCTTACTACCAGAGGCTGGGAAGGGTGGGAATGGGGAAAATGAAGAAGGGTTGGTTAAGGGGTACAAAAATACAGTACAAAGGATAAGTTATAGTGTTCAATGGCTCAGTAGGGTGACTATACTTAATAATAATTTATTGTATATTTCAAAATAGAAGAGAAGATTTGGAATATTCCCAACACAAAGAAATGATGTGTTTGAGGGATGCATATTTCAATTAGGCTGATTTGATCATTACACATTGTATGCATGTATCAAAATATTACGTGTACCCCATAAATATGTACTATTATTATGTATTAATAAAGACGTATAGATGACATAGTGGCCTACATTTAGAAAACAGGCAATAGATATGTTGTTATAGTAATTAATGAATAATCATAATGCAAGTTGGCCATGTTCTTGACTCCCAGTACAGAACTCATTGCTGTGTTCCATGTCAGCTCCCCCGTCATTGAATTAGATGCTTGGTCCTTAACCTGTGTCAGTTTGCCAATTTCTCTGTGCTCTCTCTATGATCTGTCTTTAGCATAGGGTTTTTAAAATACAGCTAATCAATAAACAATGCAGGAGGTTAGGGGTGCCAACCCCTCATGCAGTCAGAAATCCACATATAACTTTCGAATTCCCCAAAACACAACCACTAGTGGCCTACTGTTGACCAGAAGCCTTGCTGATAACATTAAACAGCCCATTGGCATATATTTTGTATATGTATTATATACTGTATTCTTATAATAAGGTAAGCTAGAGAAAAAGTGTTAAGAAAATCATAAAAGAGAGAAAGTAGATTTACTACTATTCATTAAGTGAAAGTGGATCATCATAAAAGCCTTCACCCTCATTGTCTTCACATCCAGTTGGCTGAGGAGGAGGTGAAAGACCAGGGTTTGGTCTTGCTGTCTCAGGAGATGCAGAGGAGACAAAAATTCTGTATAAGTGAACCCTTGCAGTTGTTCAAATGCGTGTTTTCAAGAGCCAACTGTATTTTATTTTCCTATGTGGAATCATGTATTTAATTTTAAGTAAAAAACACGGATCTAATTAATCACATATTTTTTATTATGACAGAGGCTCCTTCAGAGTTATTCAAATGTGTTGCAACCTTGACCATGGAGGAGCAGCAGCTTTAGGGCCTTTAATTCCAATTGCACAGTCTCTGTTTTTGAATTTTTTTCTTTTTTTAGGGAGAAAAGCTATTTTGATGAATCACTCCCTGCTAAGGAAGGAGTTCTGCGTTTTCTTCGGATTGTTACATAATCATTACTGTGTATGTTACTTTCTGTCTAGAACATGGATTAGTAGACTTTTTATGGCTTTCTGGGCTATAAGTGAAAATTAACTCTTGACATAGAAAGCAACCATAGACAATAAACAAATGAACATAGCTGTTTTCCAATAAAAATTTATTTACAAAAACAGGCAGTGGTCTGGATTGAACTGGTGGGCCAAAGTTTGTTGACCTCTGCCTAGAATATCATGGTCTGATTTTTGGATTCTTGCTTTTAAAAACTGCTTTAAAAACATCTACAACAAAGATGGTATAATCTAATTAGGCAGTCATCAAGAGTTGAGGCTAATGCTTTCAGCGGAAGCATCTTGGAAATACGACATGAAATCATGCAGAAAAATCCGGAGATGTTGGGTAATAAAAAGCCATTTTCTTGCTATTTAACTGAGCAGTGGAGTGGAAGAATATGGTGTCTCCCTTAGGAAAAGGCAGCTCACAAACCCCAAGAAAGGATGTTAGAAAGTGCTTAGAGGGTATGTGATTGAGCATAGGAAGTTTTCTGTGACTTTGCCCATGAGGAAACACATGCAGAAAAGGTCTCAGATACCAGAGTTCCCTGTCTCTGCTGTGATGCCATCAGCCAGAGGCTGGGAAATAGGCTTCACTGGCATAAAGAGCTGTGAGGTTTTATCTAAATCACTGCCTTCCCTGGTTCAAACACAGAGCTGGTATGTTAAGCAGGTTATCAAGGTGGGATTTGGAGATTTTTCTGGGAGTTTTGGTGAAGATTGCTGAACTACACCATTGTTAATTGTTCTTTAGAAAGACTCACAAGGAAGTCTGGCTTCAGAACAATGGGCAGGTTTAGCAATGGTGTTGGGAAAGGGGTAATATTGTATAGTTGCCACCAGGACACCTCAGGGTCTTTAGCTGTGGCCTCTCAGTGTGTGTATGTGTGCATACTTAAAAAAACAAAAACCTATGGGTAATGAAAAATGAAGTTGGTGGGAGACTAAGAACTCCCCGTCTTAAGCATGCTTAATACCCATGAATAATCATGGGCACAGAAGACTATCATGGGAGGCTGAGAAGTTTGGATCAGGTAGCTCTGGAAGTGTGGCCACATTTAGAAGATTGTTCCTTGCAGGTGGTTTTCCAGTTCTTCAAGAATTTCCTTTGAATCTTTGGCATGTGGGCCTTCAGCCTTGACAAGACGAGGTCTGGTATTGGGGAGCTCAGGAGTAAACTAAGCAGCCCTGTTATTATTACTGTTATTATTTATTGTTGGATGACTTTGGCTGCTGTAGTGGTCTTTCTAAGAACGAGTCTTACTCAGATGCTGTCAATGGTCCAGGCATGGCATTGAGCTCACCTTCGTTAGCAATCCGCATAGGAAGAATGGCCGCCATCTTCCTGCATCTCTGCTGTCTCAGCCATTGCTTGTGTGTTGTGTTCATCTGACCCTCCCTGTTCCCTCTTCTATTTCTCTCATCTTTCTTTGCTCTTTCTACCCTCCTTTTCTTCATCCTAACGTTTTCCTTTTATTTCCTTATATTCCCCATTTCCTTTCCATTATTTTCCGGGATGTTATACAAGATGTATTGTTTTCGACCAAATAGGACTTACACTTGTTTTAAGTTCTCGATCTGAGTAGCTCTTGGCTGTCTTAAACTTTGAGATTGGTAAAGCAGAAGAAATATGTGAGCAATCGCCTTTAATTCCAACTGCTTCATGATTTGGTTGATGCGTGGAGGAAACTGAACGCTGGGTCCATTTCCCATGGGAAGGAATGTGGCCGAGGAGGAGGTGTTCTGGCATCTTAGAGCTGGTGCTATGCTCCAGGCCTGGCTTGAACTTCAGCCTTGCGATATGGGCAGGTCTCTCGTCCTGTGCAAAATGCTCAGTTCATACCCTGCTGGCTCGTAGAGCACTAATACATGGAAAACAATAGCCCTCGCTTTAAAACCCTATGCTTTTCTGTAGTGTTAGGCCGCTGTAGTAGTTTACCACTGTGGGCTGAGGGAATACTGTGTTGCTGGTGCCCTCTTGTGGCCACTCTATAGCGTTGCAGAAGGAAAAGAAAAGTTAATTGAAGTTCGCTGTCACATTACTAGGGCCGTGAAAATCACTTCATCTGTAGGTTGAGGTTTGATGGTCTTTTTTGATGCGAGTTTTAGTGGATGAAAATAAATGAACACTCATTCAGAAAACTGCTCTCTTTCTCAATTTCCAGCACAGGTAGATATCTGATGTTCGTTTTTAGAGCAATGGCAGCTTTATATGCAGATAATGGAAAAAAATGTGCTACATAAGTCATGTTTATATTTAAAAGGAGTAGTTCAGAGAAAAAATTTAAAGATCTCTCGATACTGTGAGAATTATGCTATGTAATCGGTGTTACATGGCATAATTTTTAATATTATTAAATAATCGTTATTATATTGTTTATTATTATATTATTATTCAATTATTGTTGTTTAATAAATTACTAAATTGTTACCAAAAAGTTAAAATGACTGATTTAAGTCCTGGTTTTCTTTTGCTATTTAGCAGGCTAATTTTTATGATGTTGCTAGAACTCTGTATTGTATACTGAGCAGCGGTGTAGCTTCCCAACAGGTGTGTTCTGAATGGGATGTACTGAAGTATTCATTCTGGCAGCCCTCTGGGCACCTCTGTTAGGCTTGGGCCACCATAAACCCTGCTGTGCCCTACAGACATCATTTTGTTTTGTGCCATGATGTGACGTGCTGAAGAGTGCTGGATGGTGGGTGAGGGTCATGCATGGGCTTTGGACATAGACCACCGGAGTTTGGATTCTAGCTCAGACACGGTCTAGCCATGAGCCTGCTAGGCTTGCGGTAGGATTAACCTGGTGTGTGTGCTTGTGGAGACTTGGTGGTGGTGGTGGGGCGGGGCCGTGGGGTGGGTGGAGCTGAAACAGTCATATGCAATAAACATTAGCTGTTACTATTGCCGTGTGAATTGTCGTAGTTATTCTTGGTATAGTTATTCTAGTTTGGGTTTTGTTTTTGCATTTCGCCTGTGGGAACAGGAATGACTTTGTGATTTCCCCATCCTTTTTATTGTGGGCTTATCTTCCCAGTTTCCTCATCAATTTTTGTACTTTTTGTGTATCTTTTTGCTCTTTTACTTCTTTTGAGATAAAAGTTCCTCCCCCTGCCACCACCACCACCTCTAACCTGGGTGGTTGTGAGGGTTGTGAAAGGTGTTTTCTTGAGGTCAGGTCTTATTTTCTGTGAAACAGGAGAAATGAGAGACTCTTTTAAAAGGCACCTTATTTGAGTAAAGACTGTCGTGGATTGAGGTTTAATTTTCCCCATCATAAATTTGACCTAGAAAATGCCCCTTCATGAGTAAAACTGGTGTTGACGAAGGCACACCACTAGGCCTTATTGAAATTCTGAACCTACTCTACTCCATCGCTCCGATTTTTTTTTTTTTTTTTTTTTTTTTGAGATGGAGTCTTGGTCTGTTGCCAGGCTGGAGTACAGTGGCGCGATCTCGGCTCACTGCAACCTCTGCCTCTCTGGTTCAAGTGATTCTCCTGCATCAGCCTCCCGAGTAGCTGGGATTACAGGCATGTGCCACCATGCCCAGCTAATTTTTGTATTTTTAGTAGTGATGGGGTTTCACCATGTTGGCCAGGATGGTCTCGATCTCCTGACCTTGTGATCTGCCTGCCTCAGCCTCCCGAAGTGCTGGGATTACAGGCATGAGCCACCATGGCTGGCCCGCCCCAATTTTTAAAATCTATTTTTCTTTCTAAAATGAAAGAGAATCTGGCTTTTAAATGTTTGGTTACCTGGTGTTTTCTCTCTCCACATTTTTCTCTGTATTATAAAAACTTTATTTTGGAGAGGTAATTAAAAGCTTAGGGCACCATACTTTGTTCAGTCAACATTCTGAATTAAGTTTGTTCAAAATTTGTAACATTAGGAATAATGCCACAACAAACGTTCTTATACCTAAATCTGTGTGTACAGGTTACTTTTTCATATATTTGCAAGTGAGTTATTTATTCAGGTGGATTGCATTTTTTGTGTTATATGATCTGAGCATTTCAAGATTCTCATTACAAAATTGCCAATTTACTCTTGAGAAAGACCTATTTTGTTGACCTACTGATGTGTGAAAGTGGGCCACTTTTTGTTTCTCACCTACCTTGTTATGTGGAATATTGTTGTTACTTTTTTTTTTTTGAGACTGAGTCTCGCTCTGTTGCCCAGGCTGGAGCGCAGTGGCATGATCTCAGCTTCCTACAACTTCTGCCTCTCGGGTTCAAGCAATTCTCCTGCCTCAGCCTCCTGAGCAGCTGGGATTACAGGCATGGGCCACCACGCCTGGCTAATTTTTGTGTTTTTAGTAGAGATGGCGTTTCACCCTGTTGGCCAGGCTGGTCTCGAACTCTTGACCTCAGGTGATCCCCCCCATCCTCGGCCTCCCAAAGTGCTGGGATTACAGGCATTAGCCACCGTGCCTAGCCATATCTTTGTTAATTTGATAGAAGGAAAGTGTTGTCTTGTTTTTTTCTTTAAATTGTTTTCATCAATTTGGACCTTTAAATATGTTTGGTTAATGAGATATTTGCTTCTCTGCATAGTCTGTTCCATGCATCACTGTTGTTCATTCTGTCTCCTGGGCATGTTCACATGCATTTTTTAAATTTGTCGCTTGCCTTTAGATTTTGTTTATAAAGTTTTTGTTGCAAAAATATTTTTAATCTTACGATTCTTTTCTGGAAAGTGTCATTTTTTATCTAGAGAGCTTCTTGAGAGACACACACATTCACCTACATTTCTTCTCTTTTCTATCTAGTTTTACATTTTTTCATTTATTTCTTTGATCTGTGTCAAGTTTACTTAGTTTCTGGCCCAGAGTAGGAACTTAGTTTTACTTGAACCAAATGGCTATCTATCTAACTAGGACTAAATATTTCTTTTCATAATGATGTGACGGTCACTTTTTCAGTGTACGTTAAATTTCAGCACATATTGGAGCCTCCTTCAACAATTTCTCTTTGATTCCTATTGATGTTGTTCTTTTGTTCGGCATCAGCTCCACACCAGAGTTTTATTGTATTGAAAATTCAGTCCTTTTTATTTTGCAACATTTGGGATTTGCTTCTCATTGGAGTACCTTCTCTGAACACCAGATGGCATGAGATCATTGGCCACATCTGGGCCAGTGTATCAGAAAAATTGTCGTTCAAGAGCAAATGTGAACCTTTCAAAGATGCAGACACCCATTCTGTAACACAGGAGTGGTTTTCCTTCACTCTTTGAGTTTTGGTAGCTTGCGGATGTCCTGCAGGAAGTGATTGGGGCTGAGTTTTAAAATGGGTTTCTGTTTATTCCTTTGCCACTTGGTACAGATCATCACCGGACATGTTTGTCCCAACAGTCTTTAATGTATTCCCACAACTGAACCATTTCCTCTGAAGATTTTTGTTGTATGGTTTTGTTTTGGGACTCTGTGCAGACTTGTGGATTGATCAGAATGTCTTGATGCTTTGCGGCTTTATAGAGACAGTTTATCTGTTTCTGTGGAACCCCATCTCAATTCCTATGAAATACCTTGGAGCAAAATTGGGATGTTTTCTATTCCTGCTGCATGTAAGAAAATTGCCTTACATCCAACCAAACATCATTGGCTTGAATTAAATGTAGCATGTCTTCTGTTTGCTTGATTGGGGCTTCTCTTCAGGGGGTGGTTTTTATCAAGTTTTTATTTCTTTTTTTTTTTTTTTTTTGAGATGGGAGTCTTGCTCTGTCACCCAGGCTGGAGTGCAGTGGTGTGATCTCGGCTCACTGCAAGCTCTGCCTCCCGGGTTCATACCATTCTCCTGCCTCAGCCTCATGAGTAGCTGGGACTACAGGTGCCCGCCACCACGCCCGGCTAATTTTTTGTATTTTTAGTAGAGACGGGGTTTCACTGTGTTAGCCAGGATTATCTTGATCTCCTGACCACGAGGTCAGATCCACCCGCCTTGGCCTCCCAAAGTGCTGGGATTCCAGGTGTGAGCCACCGTGCCCGGCCTACCAAGTGTTTATTTCTATACCACAATGATACTTGCTGTGTTTCAAGTCACTCTTTTAATGTATTTGTTTCATTGTCTGTAAAGTTGGTAAGAGATATTCTGCCTGTGCGCACGTTGATGTGTGTTGTGTATTCCCACATGTCCGTGATTTACTCATGGCTGAGTTTTGATTTCAGTGACAGTTAGTCCTATCACACCATCGTTCCTTGCTGAGTTTGAGGCAGGGAGTGTGGCCTGTCATGGTGAAGGGTGTTATTCTTGAGACTCTGTCTATGTAACAAATTGCCTTGAATCTCAGTAGCAACCATGTGTTCGTGAATTCTGGGAGTGTAAGTTTGGACAAAGCCCAATGGAGATGGCCTGTTTTTGCTGCATGCTGTCTGGGGCTCCACCTGGGAAGAGTTGAAGGTTGGGAGGACTTGGCTATTGGGGACCTATCTTTGGAAGACTTGAAGTTTTGTTGATTCCCATATTGTGTGTGTGGAATCAGGTGTCTGGAAGATGAAGATGGTTCCACATGAGGCCTCCCCATGCAGCATGTCTTCCTCGTGACATGGCAGCTTCAGAGTCGTTAAGCTTTTTATGTGGAAGCTCAGGGCTCCAGGCACAAGGGTCCCAGCATAAGGCAGAAGCTGCGTCATCTTTTATGATGCAGCCTTGGAAGGAACACTGCACCACAGTGGTTGAAGCAGTCACCCAATTCAAGAGGGGTGGGGACAGATACCCTACTTTTTTCTTAAGTACCACAGAATTTGGGGGCTATTTTGTAAAATTACTGTAGTTCTGAAGGCTTTAGAGTGAAAACAATCTGGGTTCAAGGCTCAGCTCTGAACTTTCTAACTTTCCTCATCCTTTAAAAAAATTTTTTATTACATATATTTAAGGCACAACATGATGTTTTGATATACATAGTGTATTAGTAGTCTGTTCTTGCATTGCTATAAATACCTGAGACTGGATAATTTATAAAGATAAAGAGCCTTCATTGGCTCATGGTTCCACAGGCTGTACCGGAAGCATGATGCTGGCTTCTGAGGAGCTTACAATCATGGCTTCCAGGGAGCAAGCATGTCACATGGTCAGAGCAGGAGCAAGAGAGAGAGAGCAGGGAGGTGCCACACACTTTTAAACAATCGGATCTCTTGAGAATTCGCTCACTGTCATGAAGACAGTACCAACAGGGATGATGCAGAGCCATTCGTGAGAAATCCACCACCATGACCGGATGACCTCCCACCGGGCCCCGCCTCCAACATTAGGGATTACGTCTCAATATGAGGTGTGGATGGGGACACACATCCAAACCATATCACATCGTGAAATGCTTCCTACAGTGAAGCCAATTAACATATCCATCATCACATAGTTACTTATTTGTGTGTGGTAAGAGCACTTAAAATCTATTCTCTTAATACATTTTTAATATACAATACCCTTCCATTAACTAGAGTCCTCATCGTATGGTAGGTCTCCAGACTCACTCATCTTACATAACTGCACCTCAGTGCCATTGACCTACTTCACCCTATTTCTTTGCTCCCCTTCACTTGGAAAAAAGTCTTCTACTTTTTGTTTGTGTGTATTTGATTTCTTTTTAGATGCCACATATGAAAGACCACGTGGCATGTTTTTTCTATGCCTGGCTTATTTCACTTAGCGTAATGTCCTCCAGGTTTATTCATGTCGTTGCAAATGGCAGGATCTCCTTTTATAAGGCTGAAAAGTATTCCTCATCCTTAAAGAAGCAGTGTAAAGCATGTCTATCTCCTTTTGTAGGATTAAAGGAGATCATTCCCATGTTAATGTTATTCTTGAATTTTGGTCCTGTTCTATTTTTTTCTATAAAGGCTGGTGTCCATTTTCTTAGTCTTAGATTTGTGCTTAAACAGTGGCTTGGGTGGGGGATTATTTTTAGTAATTTTTAATAAGGAGAATGCGAGAGTATCAATAATCATGTATGCTTTGGTAATAATGGATTTCTGGAACACAGATTACTAATATGCATATAGATCTTGTAGATTTCACCCTTTATAGAGATTCTAAGCAACTGTATTCATTGATTCTCTGGCTTACTCCTTTCTTATTTTTTTTTTTCTCCTCTAAACCTTTCTAGTCTCTTTTTATTGTAGTATTCTAGCTGCTGCCTCTCCTCTCCCTTTTTTCTATGTTGTCATTGCCTTCTTCTAACTTTACATGGGGCCCTCGTTTTTTGGTGTTACAGGGACAACCATGTATGAGGTTTCTAAGCCGAAGTTCACACCCTTATTGGGGTGACCAAGAATAGAGATGCAGGCATATGGGAGTGTTTGTTTGTTTGTTTGTTTGTTTGTTTTGAAACAGGGTCTCACTCTGTTGCCCAGGCTGGAGTGCGGTGGTACCATCTTGGCTCACTGCAACCTCTGCCTCCCAGGCTCAAGCAGTCCTCCCACTTTAGCCCCCCAAGTAGCTGGGACAAAAGCTGCGCACCACCATGCCTGGCTAATTTCTGTATTTTTTGTAGAGGTGGGATTTTGCCATGTTGCCCAGGCTTGTCTTGAATTCTGAGCTCAAGCAATCCGCCTGCCTCGGCCTCCCAAAGTGCTGGGATTACAGGCATGAGTCAGCACGCCCAGCCCAGGCATATGTTTTTAATGACCACTTTGCCAAAAGCCAATTAGTTCAATCATCTATTCAACCAAATGACCAATTCACTGAAATTACTGAATTCATCATGTTAATGTATTGACAGTGTTTTTCTTCTTCTATTTATAAACTTATAGCTATTGATATTCATAAAAATATTGGATGGGGACTTTTAAAAATAGCTTTTGAAGGTCTCTGGCTCATCTTAGTTGATGGGTTATAAAGACAAAGCCAAAAGAGCATTTTAAACAATATTTAATTTGTGTCAAGCCAAAACAATAAATGATAGAAGAGACTGAATATGTCATAACTTAAGCTGCAGATCCACAAAGGGGAAGTGTAAGGACAGAAAAAGACAAGATGTTAGGGGAAGAGGTGGGGCAGGGACTGAGAGTAGGAGAAGGCAGGGGAGGCGTGTGGAGGTCTGGGATGGTATGCGGTGGGGCTGAGGAAGTTCAGGGGGGCTGTGGTGCAGGGAAGAATCCGAAGACCCAGGAGGACCTCCTTCCCCAGTTCCCTAGACCTGCCTTATGTCTCATTGTTTATCCTCTATGAGTTGCTATAAACTTTATAAATAGTTAAACAAGTTTTAGTAACATTGAAAATTTCAGGTCATTGATTTCGCTGTATATTGGTCATTGGAAATTCTTCCAGTAAATTGGACTTTGGTAAATTGCTTGGAGCTATTACATCTCAGGGTCTGTCCATGGGCAGACCTTGCCCGAGGAGCCAATGAAATGTTATACATGGCAGGTCCATTTAGAGGAAGGAAGTCAATTGTATTTGGGAGAGAAGTTCAGGAATAGTTCAATCAGAGTGTGCTAAATGGCAAAACATGGGCAGGAAGGCCAGTAGAAGACTGGGGAAGAAACTGTTCTGTGGTTGGTATCAAAAACAGCTGTGAGAAGCATGTGGCCCTTATCTGCAAAAGAAAGGTGGGCCATGATAAGCCTGGGAACGTGCATGTTCTGTTTATTTTGGTGGATAAAACCACTGGCTTGGAATTCTGCTGCTTTGAATCTACCACTATCTGAAGTAATATAGATTTTCCTCTGCATGGGAGAAGTTCCTTCTTTCTCAGATGGCCAAGGAAAAATGTCCTGTAAATTTCCATAATGTCCATTAGGGTTTCTGAAGAGGTCAGTTAAAAGAGCCGCACTAGAGCTGAGTAGCTCAGCTCTACTGTAAGAGGCCAGCAGCACCTGTTCGAAACTTAGAAAGAACTTTTTTATTTTTTTTTTCTGGTGTCAAAGTCAGAACTTACAGATTCCATCTAAAAGAAGCTCAGGGCTGATTCTTTTCCCAACAAAAAGAGAAGATCCTAAATATGTGTATATATTCAGAAGACTATAAATGTATGTGTGTAAATAGAATAGTCACTGATTACTCTTACCCTATTAGATAAAAAATTTAAAATATATACGTTTTATATGTTTCCAAATACTAGTTTTGTCATTGGGGTTTTATATATGTAGCTCAGTGTCCCTAAAGAGCTAGTAAATAATTGTTGACTTGAATTTGAAATCTTAAGCTCTCCCAAAGAAAGTTATCAGATATTCGAAAATGTGAACTTAGTGTAAAAATATGGGGATAATTTCCTTTCATGAGCAAACAACTACTTTGGGAAATACATTTGATTAGAAAATTTTTCAAGCTAAAGACAACATTTCTTTTGGATAAATTGCATGGCTGAATTTTATAACTTGGCAAACCTGCTTTGCTGATAGCAAATAAGTAAGCTTTTCCTACAAATAATGCTTTTGTATTCAACACAGTGGATTTTTAGTCCAAATTAGGAATGCTAGTTTTTAAAAAATGTTACATGGTAAGTTTATACATATATATACACAGACATACACATAAAGTGAACATTAAACTGAATCGTAGAAATATATTTATGGGCCGGGTGTGGTTTTATATTTAAATTACATGCCTGTAATCCCAGCACTTTGGGATGCTGAGGCAGGCACATTGCGAGGTCAGGAATCCGAGACCAGCCCGGCCAACGTGGTGAAACCTCGGCTCTACTAAAAATACAAAAATTAGCCGGGCCTCGTGGTGAGCATCTGTAATCCCAGCTACTTGGGAGTCTGAGGCAGGAGAATTGCTTGAACCCAGAAGGTGGAGTAGGTTGCAGTGAGCCGAGATCATGCCACTGCACTCCAGCCTGAGCGACAGAGCAAGTCTCCGTCTTGGATCAAGGCGTATAAGATTTCTGATGTCTTATTAATTGAAGAAAGCAGGTAAATAATACTGTATAAAGACTGATCCCTTTTTGTGATAAGTATACATTTAACCATATAAATTCGAAGTACATATCAGCTTATTAAGCTTTTCTAGATGGGAATATTTTTTCTTTTTTAAAAACTTTTTTTAAAAACCATTGCCATGAGTTATATCAAAAAAAAGCGAAGAGAAGTTGTTTGTAATTAGAGCTGCATTATAGGTTCATTTTATTTGCATATTAACAATTGTTCTTGAGCCATTCAATGTGATATTGACTGTTTCTGTTCACCATTTGTATTGGTACCAGCCGTGTTCTTCAATAGCACTCTCAAGGTGGTAAGAGTTCCTAAAAATGATAAGTAAAATGAAGGGGAGAACAAAATCCTCAAATTCTATAGTTCTTGGTGACTCTTTCCTGATGATAGACGTGAGTTGCCGTGGGTCCTTACTGAGCTGCCTGTTATTTTTATTAATTGCATCTCCAAAGTGGTCTGAAATCCTCAGTGAATACAACAGTAGGTAAGGAAGCAGCCAGTCCTTATGAGGACTGTGATTTTTAGTTTTTATACAGCTCTTTCTTTCTAGGACAGCTCAGATTATTTTATAGAAATGTTCCCAAATCACACAGAATCCCTGCGAGAAGTAAGTAAGATAAGGAATTTTCTGTCAAACCTAAGAGACGATGATATAAATTTCACACCTTTAGAGGTGGCAATAGAAGAAATACTATAGAAACAAATTAGTGTACATTAACGTGGAAAATCAAAGTAAAATAAATGAATATTTAATTACTGCTGCATGCATTGTCATACACTCTTCCCCTTTATAACTTCAGTAGTGATACTAAAAATAGCATTCGTGAGGCATTCTCAGCAAATGACCGAAGCCTGCTATCATTGAAGTATATTGGATCATTCAGTTCTCAAAATGATCCCTTGAAGTTGATAGTTTTCTATCTCACAAGTGAAGATATTACGGCATAAGGAAGCTGAGTAAATGGCCCAAAGTTATATAGTTAGTAAAAGGAAGGCCTGAGACTTTAATTCACCATGTACATCTAACTTCAAAATTTATTCATTCATTCGTCACGTAAGTATAATCCATCTACCAGGCATATTAGGCACCTCTGGGCATTAATCTTACCTTCCAAAGGAGTTTGATTTGGAGAAATTTAATAATATACTCATAGGAGGTCCAAATAATGTTTTCTATATTTAAATACATTTGTAAAATATGGAGTAGAAAACTTTAAGGTGTTTTTTGATTTTGTTTGTTTAGAGAGACAGGGTCTTGCTCTGTTAGCCAGGTTATAGTGCAGTGGCATAATCCTAGCTCACGATAAACTCTAAATCTTGGGCTCTAGCACTTCTCCTGCTTCAGCTTTCTGAGTAGCTGGGACCACAGGCACATGCAACCACAACCAGCTAATTTTTTGAAACTTTTTTTTTTTTTTTCGGTGCAGATGGGGGGTCTCACTGCGTCACTCAGGCTGGTCTCAAACTCCTGGCCTCAAGTGATCCTCCTGCCTTGACCTCTCAAAGTGCTGAGATTATAGGCGTGAGCCACTGTATCCAGCCTGTTATTTGTCTGTACTGCATTTCTTAACATAGTTTAATATTTTACTCTATATTATGAAAGTTCTAAGCTAGGAAATAGTAAGCAGATTTTCTAAATGGTTTAGATCACATACCCTTTCCCATCCGTGGAGTGCCCCTCCCATGAAGTTCTATGGAAGTACTTTTTAGGGGACTTTCCGAAACCTTGAGTTGGTCCTTCTTGTGGTCTGGTCCCAGCTTTCTCCTCAGTCCTCAACTCTCTGTTGCTATATTTTCTCAGCTACCAGGTTTCCTAGCTTTACCCTCTTTCTTCTTTCTTCTAAATTATAAGCTGCTGTCAGATTTATATTTCTAAACCTTGGCTCTGAACACTTTACCCTGCTGCTCGTGAGTGAACCTGAATTTCCTTCCCTCTTTGTGTTAAAGTAATTCCAGATGAGCCAAAGGCTTAAGTGGTGTAAAAAAAAAAAAAAAAAAAAAAAAAAAAAAAAAGAATATAAAATCAGTGGAAGAAAGCATAGCTGAATTAATTTAAAATTTTGTACAACATTGCTTCTAAACAGGATGTTAAACTACAAAGCCATAAATACAACTTAGGTAAATTTGATGAAATAAAAATGAAAATCACTTATTGTCAGAAATAACGTAAGTCTAAACAAATTCTGACAAGACTTATAGTCAATGGCTGATTGATTTCCATAATAAAGGGGCTCATTTAATTCCATAAGCAAAAGACAAAACCATGGGCCCTTCATATTCATTTCTCCAGCAGTTTCATTGTTAAAATTTTCCTCTGCATATAATCACTACGGACTCCAAAGATAATTATAGAAGGATGCCTATTGTAGTATTGTTTGTACTAGTTAATAAAATTGGAAAAGATATTAATATCCATTATTTAGTAACTAGTTACATAAACTAACACAATGCAATGAAAATATATTCAGTTAGTTTTTTAAAAAACAGTTGATCTACATTGCTGGTATGAGCAGAGCTCCAAGGAATGTTAATTGTGAAAGCGTGAGTCCACTAAAAACAATTCTATTTTTTTTCCTGTAAAATGCCCAAGAAACTATTTATGATGGGTATATTAGACAAATGAGAATCCGCGAAGAGTACTAGAGGAGAGATTTTACTTTTCATCCCTTTCAGAGTTGTGTGCATGTATTACTTTTCTTAAAAATTAAAAAAAGGAGAAGAGGAAAATCACCTGTCTTTATTACAGATTATAAACTAAACTCCTTATTTTGCTTTTATAGGCTACTTGGGCCTCTGACTCATCTGTTTTTTACAACTTTATTTCTCATTATATGTTCTTCCCTTAATCTCTGGATAGATTGAAATGCATGCTCGGCACCACACTGCTCTAGTCATTTTGAGTCTCCTTCCCTCCTTCGCTGTTAGAGCAGATGCCTCCTACTGGAATGACCTCCTTCTCTGCCTGTTCTGATCCACCCATGTTTCAACTCCCATCTTCTTTATTGCAGCCTCCACTGGTACTCCAGCTAGCTCTAATCTTTCCCACCTATGAGCCATCTTCATTCCCAGGTTCACTTCTGTTGGGACACTTACTTCTTGGACTTTGTGTTATATTTCTGGGTTGCCTGCTGCCCCTTAGGTGAAGAAGAGCAGGATCTGGGATGGATGCACCATGTAACCTCCTGGAGTGCTCAGCATGGAGCCACACTCGGAAATGGCCGGAAGCTGTTTGTGGCACATTAGCATGCCTGACAGATGCAACATCGAGGGAGACATGATGACCCGTAGTGTCAGTGGGCAGGAGTAGAAACAAGGGCTGTCACATGTGGTCATTAGGAAGGGAAGTGGGTGCAACATTTTTAGAGGACTGATGACTGGCTGTTAGTTTTGCTTAGCATATATATATATATGTATGTATGTGCATATATATGTATGTGTATATATGTGCATATATGTGTGTGTGTGTATGTGTATATGTATACATATATATGTATATATGTACTGCTGTGTGTTTGGAATGGAGCAGGACACTCGGGCCATGAATGCTTAACATGTTGTTAGTCTACGTCTGAGGCTGAGGGACTCCTTCAGGTCCCCATGGCAGAATTGGTGACGGCCCCAGAATGGAGGCACCGTCTCTGGACTCCTGGCTTCATTCACCTCGCCGAGTACCACACTACTACAAGAGCCTCATTGTTTCTGAAGCTCCCAGTGAACAAGGTTAAAGTCCACCCATTCAGGTGTCATCTCATCATTTGTATAATCTGGGAGTTGCATTCCTGAGTGGCCGACCCCTTTTCAGAAGCTGCCTAGTTGAGATGTCACTTCCCTGACAGTGAGGCACTTAGGCTCAGAGAGAAAATCACAATGTGCTCCCCCTTCTCTCAAATTTTCCCTAACAATTAACGCGGCACTAACTTGACACCCTCTTTCCTTGTTTGGCTTTGTAAACCCCGGTCCCTTTTTCTATTAATTCCAGACATTAATATTTTCTTTCACGCAACTGCCGCCATTCACCCGTGAAACAGTTTGAACATTATGTAGCTGTCAAGATGCCTGGGGATTACCCAGTATGCCTTGCCTGTGAGAAACTGACACCACTGAGGCCTAGTTTTGAGATGTTTATTTTGAGAGTACGCTGACAAGCATGAAGGCCTGATCCCAGAGTGGCAATTTCATTTAATTAAAGGCCTCTTTTTATTATAGTTTTCCCCCACTTTTTTATATATATATATCAGAATGATTGTTAAAGTCTGCCTCGCCAGAGGTGTTCTCTTCTGCTGTAGGAGGGAGGGGGTGGGCGACTGTACTCTCACTAGTGAGCATTTCACTGAATGGCTGTGAATGCATTCATTTTTACTGTTCTTCTCAGAACTGCCCCGAACACAGTGTGTGTGTGCGTGCATACACGTGCGTGTGCATGCCCAAGTTTAAAATAAAGACTGATGGGCTTCTACTCCTATGTTCTCAAACTTAAAATGTGACATTTGACTATGTATATGTATCTATTTGCAGCTTATTTAATTTTTGTTTAAAGTTAGTATGCTTGCAGTGCTGGAAGGCTGACTTCTCAAAATCATGCCTTACTTAATCTAGTAAGGCTTTTAAACCATGGCTGCTATTTTAGTTCGTAGCGATGTTAATTTCAGTTCAAATAGCTGGGAAATGTAGTGCATTCCATTTTCAGTAATTTTTAGTACTGGAGCTAAATAGAAATATTAAAAGGAGATGAAAAAGTAAAAGATTGAAGTAATGCATGATGGATATTAATGATTTGATAAGTGTTATGATACAGTAGCCTGATTAATTTTTGATATAATAGTCCTAGACTATATTGGCTTGACGTTGCTATCAGCAATTCATTTCAATAAATATTCTGGGGGCCTATCTTGGGTACTGTCCAAGGCACAGGGGAGATATCAGTGAATAGACCGGGCTGTTGGTCTTTGTATGCTTATTCACTGTGCCGTGTTTCAAAATTAACTATAGTATCGTAATTCCCCAAATTAGATTTTCTTTCTCTGTAGCGTTATCAGCTGGCCTTCGTTTATCTCCTCATTGATTGCTCATTCATTTGTGCCTCCTTCTTCCACCGTTCACTAGGTAGTAATGAACAAGTGTATTCCAAGCATTGTATCATGCGACGCACATGCATGTAACACACGCACAATACATAATTCATGTATTATGTTTGCAGGCATTTTTTTTTTTTTTTTTTACTTCCATAGATCTGAAAAATGTGGAGGAGGGTCTGCCATCAGCCCTTCTTTTTGCTTTGGGCGGAGTGACTGGAGGGATATTATTCATTTCTTTTGGCGTCTGTTTCAAAGCTCCCAGGGAGGAGCCGGGCGGGTCAGCGGTGTCAGCGCTGAGGCCAGCTGAGGGCCTGGCTGATGTGGAGTTCAGCTGCCCTGGCTGAGACAATGTTGGCTGCTTTAGTGCAGGTGCGGGGACGCAGCAAAGAATGGCGACTTTGTCAATTTAATCTCTACGCCTCCAGTTTCACTTGTAGCCCCATCGTGCCATCTTTTGAGCCAGTGATTCCAGAGATTTTATTTATTATGATTATATTTTCAAGTATAGGATTCTGTTGAATCAGCCATCTGGCCAAATGTTTGAAACTGATTTCTTTCACTTTTCACTGACTTGCTGCAGTTCCTAGGAAGGGGTGGGCGTCTCCCTAAGACTGCTGACCCTGTTAGCTTGTGCTGGTAGATTTTACTTCTTGAATTTTTGCGAGTAGTATAGGAGTGACCTACCCACAATGAAAGAAAATAAAAATTACTCAAAGAGCCCCATTTATATTCTACCACTAAAGGGAAAAAATCGTTCATTTACCCCAAATTCTTTCATATCTCCCTGTCTTCCATCTCCGAGCCCTTTAATCTCTGTGCAGGGAGACGTTAGCCTGGGGAGTGGGGAAAGGATCTTTATTTAATGAAAGTCCCAGGCTTTTACATGTATTTTAAAATTCTGTCTTGTTTTCTTTTTCTTTTAAAGGCACAAGTGATCCTTATGTGAAATTTAAGCTGAATGGGAAGACGCTGTACAAAAGTAAAGTCATATATAAGAACTTGAACCCAGTATGGGATGAGATAGTTGTATTGCCAATCCAAAGCCTTGATCAAAAGCTACGTGTGAAGGTAATCACAGATGGCTTTCAAATCTGCTCCTTTATTAAAAACATTTCTCAGCAGTTTCTCATGTCCTCTTAGACGTGAACTTGCCAAAATTAATTCTTTTATTAGGACAGATTAAAAATAATAATATAGAAAAAATTCCTTATACTGTTTGTTGAAACTGTATGTTTCTCTTCAATCAATGAGATACACTCCAGTGAAAATAATATCTACATTGATTGCGTTTCAATCTACCAAATGTGGAAGAGTTATTACTGGTACTGCAGTGGCGACAAATACTAAAGCCTTTCTCATTAGGAATATCTTTATACTTAATAGAGCTTCAAGCTACCAGTTGTAAGCATCAATTGCTACAACATCTGGGTTAAAACTGCATGAGTTGAGTGCAGGATGAGATTGCTATAGAAAATTTAGCAAATTTCTATTTAATTGGCAGATCTGCTCACTGTGGAAAATACTAAATTTTAATGACAGACTATTTAAACTACTGAGAGTGGTCCATTTTGCATAACATTTCAATGGATATAAATACTGCCTTAAAAGAAATCGTTGCTGTTATTTTGGTCATAGTAGGCAAAATGGGCAAGACTGAATAATTTTGTTCTCTGCATTGGCTTGACTAAATTTCTCTTTAACTATACTATGCAAAGTATTTCAAGATCTGAAAGACTGATTTCAAAATTTCTAACCTATTGCATTTGTTAATAATTTGAAAAACTCGGTTGGTTTACCATAATAATGTGTTAATTGACCTCTGTCCTCTTTGTAGGTATATGATCGAGATTTAACCACATCTGATTTCATGGGTTCTGCATTTGTCATTCTCAGTGATCTTGAGCTTAACAGGTACTGTATTTTTACATTTGAATTGTTATTGATGAATTTTAGAGGGAACTTACGATAATGTTAAATGGTGCTTGTTGAGGTCAAATGACAAAAACAACATATCTGAACAAATGAAAGAGAGCTTTAAAGTGTTATAGCTCTCAGTGTATTTTTAAGGATTTTTGCTTTCCAGGTGCCAAATATATTAGTCAGATGTTAAGTATTTTATAATGCATTCTAAAGTGTGTATTGGATTTCATACTTTGATTTGTTAATATTCAGTTTCATTAACATAACTTAAAATTAAAACAAGTGTTTACATTTTATTTGAGTGGTAGGGGAGGGGGATCAGTTAACCAACTGTTGAATTAAACAATGCCAAACAGTTTCTCTACTCTGAATATAACTGTTTTATTTTCACTAAATTTTGTGCTTTCTTAACATCGTGTCTAATCCTTATTCAGAGGTAGGAGACTTTTACCATAAGCTCCTGATGCGTGTAGGTCAATACAGTCCTGTCAATAAGTGGTAGCATTATTTGTTGCTTTTTGCTTGTAGAACAACTGAACATATTTTAAAACTGGAAGATCCAAACAGTTTAGAAGATGACATGGGAGTGATAGTCTTAAATTTGAACCTAGTGGTAAAACAGGGTGATTTCAAGAGACACGTAAGTGGGACCTTCTATTCTTTTGAAACCGCTCATTTTGTCGTTTTGAAATGGCTCATTGCAATTGTCCCTTGCTAGCTAGCAGATGACTGATGTTTTTGCAATTATTTTAGGGGGGTGAAACATTTTATGGAGTCTTAAAATATCTGTTTTTTAATACAATGCTCTTCTTTGAGGAACTGGAAAGGAAATTTGTTAAGGAATTATTTCTTTTGTGTTATTAAGATGATCAGGCATACATTTGCAGCATTTTGGTTTCTTCTTTCTTCTTTTACTTTTAGCTACCAAGTTTTCCATTGGGAGTTCTTTTGGGAAGATACAAATTTTAATGTTCTCTAGTCTAGTACATGCAGATTTCTAGTTGATACAGTACCTATCAAAGATGTCTGTAACATCAGTGAAGCATTAGACTTTGTCACAATATGATTGGGACTCTTCTTTTGAGCAAAAATGTGGATACAAATCATAATCTTATTTTATTTGGGATTATATTTTATAATTCTAAGGCTATATTAGAACAAAAGCATCTTTGATGATGACTTATTTGAAAAGTATTTTTAAAGCCAATTGAAGTACCTGCTTTTTAAGATGTGTTATAATTTAGCATGTTTATAATCCAATATAAAAATATAAAGCCTATTTATAATTAGGTCTCCAGTAATGCTTCTTGAATTGAGGCAGTAGGGTGGGGGAGGAGAATATTTTTCTTTTGACATCACTTATGCTTCTAGTTGTAGCTTTTTATGATGAAAACCATGATTGATTTACTAGTAAACTCAGAGAAGATAGCTTAAAGCAGTAGGAAAACTGTAGTGTGACTTTTCAATTACCTTTTCAAAGATTCAACTAAATATCTGCTATTTTTAATTTGAATTCCTTTTATTACTTCTTTTTAAAAAGTGGCACTGTTGACACTTGCGACCTCAATAAAAGAGATATTTTAATGTTAAAATGTCTTAAATTAATGTTGAAAATAAAAGTATTTTTTCGCATCCCACCTAAAGAAGGAGGGATTTTCTTTAGCTGCTTCTTGATCTTGACAGCATTGCTGCTGCATCCGTGACTCTGGGTTCAGTGTCAGTGATACAGTAGGTGACCGGTGACTTGAGCTGGGGGCTAGGTTATAGCATGCAATGTAAATAGTTATTTATCACGTGGTTGACAACTTGCCAGCTGATATCGTCAAAAAATTTCTTATATATTCAAGTGGGGCTTGTAAAGGTAGTTGATTTCTCCATGAAAATAGCTGCATATTCAAATGACTGCCTTTGTGAAGTTTTCTATAGCATATTAGATTATGTTTAGCAGTAATATTGGCACTTAAAAAGATATTTAATATTGTCAAAATTTGGAGTTTTAACATAATGCCATTTTAGTTTCAATTTATTTCAAATTGCAGAACAGTTAATACTAGACACAGCTTGGAGCTGTTTTTGTAAAAGATCTCAAAGGGACTATGTTTTCAGAGCTCAAGAATAGCCATATTTCCTCTTAGTGTAGGCCTGGTTTCCTCTGACTCCCCACCTCCCATGTTGAAGACTTTGTCAGAATGTCTGTCCGCTCACTCATGTGCTTCCTTATTTTCTTTTGTCTTTGTCTGGCAGAAGCCTAGTGTACACTATATTGATTATATATACACACACAAATACATTTTTATCCCCATATACACACACACACATATATATTTATCTTATGTATACACAAATATATATTTGTCTCCATATATATGCATATTTATCTCCATATATACACATATATTTATCTCCATATATACACACACATACATATATATTTATCTCTCTCTATATATACACATATATATTTATATATACACACACATATATATCTCCATATATATACACACACATACATATATATTTATCTCCATATCCATATTTATTCAAGTTGGGTTTGTAAAGGTAGTTGATTTCTCCATGAAAATAGCTGCATATTCAAATAGCTATCTTTGTGAATTTTTATATCCATATTTATGGATATGGAGATATATATGTATGTGTGTGTATATATATGGATACATGTATATATACACATATATATGGATCCATATACATATATACACATATACACATATATGAATACCTATATACATATACATATGGAGATAAACGTGTGTATATATAACATATATATATATATAATGGAAATATAGACAACTGCCTACTCTTATCTCTTCTGATTGGTAGTTTTTTTCCATTTATATATTTGATCAAAGAAAATTAATTGAGGAATAATTTATTCTGGGCCATGTGTGGTTATTCAGCTAACAGTGCATATTGGGAGCCTTGGGGTAAAATAGATTATCAGAATCTTTGCTCTTTTCATTGAGTTTGAGTTAATATTTAAAGAGATTTTTATATTGGGATTTTAAGTGGGAATAACTAGCACTTGGGACTGGAAATCAGTAGATTATTTGAGTGAGATAATTTGTTCATAAATTTCCATTTTAATTTAAACTCTGATGGAGAGATTTCAGTTTAAGTTCTCAGTTTTTTACCCCTTTTTCTTCCAGTCATCTTTGAGGTAGGCTTTGTTGCTTTAGAACCAAGCTGACAAAAATCTCAGTATGTACAAAATGTTTATGAATTTACTCTTGTGTCCAGGGACTTAAATGTATATGAGAATGGTGCAGGCAGAAGGGAAGACACTGGCTGCAAGGCTGACAAACATACTCTGTGTTCTTTTTTTGTGGCAAAAAACAGGAAAAAAATAGTAGCTAAAATTAGGAGCTCTGTTCTCAGACTGCCTGGGTCTGAATCCTAGATCCACCAGTGGTCTGGTTAATTCAAAGAATTATTTAACCTCTCTAAGCTATAATTTCCTCATATGTGAAACAAGGATAAAAAGAGTGTCTCTTTTATAGAGTTGTGAAGATTGAAATTATCAAATACGGTGCTTGGAATTGGGTAGAGACACTCAATATATGGTAGTTGGTAGCATTGTAGGAAGTGAATAGTAATAGTCATTTTCCATTAATTTATTTACATGCTTTATCTTGTGTAACTGTTAAAAAATATCAAATGTGTTCCTATGTGTCAAAAGGCCTAAATAGCCCTGTGTACCTAAAAGATGGTAATTAATTTTGGTGGTTGGTTTGGGTGAAAATAACTGTCACTATTTCAGGAAAATACAAAAAAAAAAAACCCTGATATTAATATCCAGGTAATAGTACCTATAACTCTGTCATAGGCTGAATGTTGAACTCCCAATATCACTGGGGGACATGTAATTAATGAAGAATATTTTTCAGTCATTTCTGTACCAACATTTCTAGTTGCTGGTCAATGCAATGTAAGTGGATTTCCCCTGAAGACTATTAATTTTCTGGTTTCTAATGTATTGGGAAGACATATTGGCAAAGTGGATCGGTCATTTACCTAAAGGTATTTTTTTCTTAAGAAAAATAGTAAGTGTGGTCTGCTCAATTAGGTTTATAATTGAGTTGTAACCTCCCAAATTTATCCAAGTTGTAACAACCAGTTAGCTTGTTAATCAGCCACAGTAGAGCTTTGCAGTACTGAATGGTGACAGGAGTGATGAGAGGGTTTTGCTTGGAGAGAATTTGTAGACCAAATTCAGCAGCCTTAGCATGACAGAGGAGAGATCAAAAGAGAACAGTGGTGAAGTTTCTTGCTATTTAGAAATTTTTTTCCTTTTCCTTAGATACTGCATTAGCACATTTTCTTAATTATGCAATAATTATTCATATTTTTTCTAGTGTTTTGAATATTGAGATTTACTCGAAGTAAATGGAATTATTTTTTTCTAGCATCTAAAACTATGGAAACCTAAACATCAACTATCAGTGGTCATGAATTTCTTAAACATTTTTATAATATGTGAGTATTTCAAGCAGAAGAAACCTTTCTGTTTTTTTTAGAGAGAAAAATACGGTGTTTTAAGATAATTTTAAAAAATGTACTTCTAAAGATTGAACAGTATTTTTATGTCATGGCTTTTTCATACTGAATACTTAGAGAAAATGATGTAACACAACCACATACATGTGACTCTTTGTTGTTGTTTCTGTTTTCTTGCTCAAATGTGCTTTCTCTATAACCTCAGAACTTGGATATTAATTATCTGAATGTAACCTGGACCATCTAACATGATATAATTACATTGATAATGATTCTATCTTCCTCTGTTTTATTTTGCCATTTTCACCATTCCACGGACACAAATCTTTAGCGTTGGTCAAATCGGAAGCGATTAAGTGCCAGCAAGGTAAATATACTTTTTTTTTCCTTTAGATCATTTGGTTAAAAACTTTGTCTTTGTAGCAAACAAAAGTGACTACATGATAGATATTACCCAATCTTTACATCAAACAGAATTCTTTTCCTCTTACTGCTGTTACGAATAAGAAAACAACCTTCCTTTAAAAATTTTATTTAATAAGGGTATTGCCAGATGTTTGAGCTGACTCTTGTTTTAGTGGTGACATTTTATATGTACCGGCCATGTTAGAGTGTTACACTTCATTAAGCTTGGATTATTTAGAGTTTAGCATGGTTAGATTTAGTCCCTTTAGGAAGTTATTTGCCATGAGATGGAAACTAGCATGGGTGTTGTAGGGGCAATGTACAGGTTGAAAGAAATATGTGGTACACTTTTTAAGTCTCTTTAATATCTTTTGAAAAAGCCATTTATAAATTTTTGGTAAAATTTCCTTTAACGCTTTCTCATGAATTGCTGGTTATTTAGTTTTTACATTGATAGTATCTTTTTAAGCAATTATACATTTCTGTCTGATTTATAAAAGGTGCAAGAATGCATTATTAATTTATGTAGTTATTAACGTAGCCAGTTGTAACATAAATGACTAAATGTGAAAATTAGTGTAAAAATAAACAGCAAAAAAGTATTTATAACTTAATTTATAAATTAAGGAGAAATTATACTTTGTAAGGAGAAATAACAACAAAATAATTCCTACGAAATGATGCAATATTTGAGACTATTCCTTCAGTTTCTGAATTGTGGTGGTGGTGTGTGTGATCGGAAGATGTACAGATGATCTCAGTGAATGCCTGTATTTGCACACCCACATATATGTGCACACAAATACGCCAGCTCTGATTTCTAATGTCACTGTACCTCAGTTACTTATTTCTCTACATAATAAGGAGTTTGAAACTGGGGCCACTGCCAGCTCAAAGACTAGAGTTTGGATGCAGATGAGAGACCGAGAGAGCGAAAGAGAGAAACAGAGAATTTTAAACTGACTTTTACTAGTCACTTAAGAAGAAAGCAAACTTTCAAATCTTGCTTTTGAAAATACGAAGGAAACAAAGTTCTGACTCATACTTACTAAAATATATACCCTTTGCAATTATGAACACTTTAAAATAATTCTCATAAGGTGTCTTGTTACCGTATGAGTTCACTTGGTTCCCAAGACTCTGATTCTTTTTAGTAATAAAATTAATATTCAAGAAATAATAACACGGAGCCATCTCAAAAATTCCTTCAACATTTGCCTTATTCCTTTATAGTCACTAGAGGGTAGAAGAACATCATTTCTCACCACAGGACAAAGCCCAGCTCTCACTCTCCCATATTAAGAGTTTCTGTAACCACCCAAAGCAGTAAAGTTTCCCAGAATGCTTTGGGGAAGCCTGACAAAGCAGTATTTTCTCGTTTATTGATTCTGCTGCTGCACTAAAACACTGGTACTGTACATCAATAACCATCTTTAGTTAGGGAGCTTTGGTCTGTGGAAGAGCACTGGCAGTTTGTGGAAGAACATAAAGGCTAGAAAGAAAGATTGTGAGCTTGGGGAATATTGGAGTCTGGGGAGGACAGGAGAGGTTGTGGAAGAATGGCCAAACAAATGAGGGGGAATAGAAAAAATGTTGACGGCCTGGGTAAAGTTATCAAAAATATGAAGGAAACAGAAGATCCCGGAGAGCAGTATTTATTTGTATACTTCAGAGTTGTGTCTTAGAACTGAGCTGTTTGTCTTTTTTTGCTTTTTTCCCATCATGGTAGTTTCTCGAATTTGACTTCAGTGCACTGGGCTCAGGGATATAATACGCGCCCATCCCGAGTATACATGTTTAATAAAATCCTAGATAAATAAAGTTCACTTTATTAATTTTTGAAAGCTACTTATGCTCTTATTCAAGGCACACAAGTTATATTTTGCTGGGAAATTTCAATTATGTTGACTTTTTGCTTCTGAGAATGTACAGTATTAAAGAGAAAAGTCAGGTAGTGTCTAACTTGGCTTATGGAAATTAGTCACATGGAGACTATAGACGCTTGATCAACAACCTGTAAAAGTAGTTAAAATACCCTGGTCGGCCTATTTTTTGGTATTTTTAAATTATCAGGTTCTAGTTTAGGATTTCCACATTGTATTTAATATTATGTAATAATTTAACATAAAGAAGATTACTTAGCTCTGAGTATTAAAATTTTTACTAGTCCTAAGGAATGTATTACCTAAAAATATCATTAGCTTTTTCACCTGAATCTTTTTCTTATAATAACTTTATTCAGATAATTGCTTCTTAATGCCATAAATCTATAATTTTGCATCATCCAAAAGGTTCCTAAATGGCCTTTGTAGATTCTTTTTTTCAACTGTTTTCTTACTATTCGGCCCTGGATTTCAATATAGTAAATACAATGAGATTGCCTTTAAAAATGGGCCTTCAAATAAGAATTGGGAATTTCATTTAATAGGGTTGAATTCGACACCTAGTTCTCTTTATGTATTTACTATATACTATCTTTGGTGTGACCAGATTTGTTTCCAAGCCTTATTTCCCTCTTTTCTAATTTGTATAACAATTCGAGAGCTAAAATATATTAACAGTGGTTATTTACCTTATATCAAATAGTCTAATATAAAGACAAAAAAGCAACGATAAAAAATGGCTTTGACAAATTACCGATTGTGTTCAGAAACTGCACATATTCTGTCTCTCTCACACACACACACATACACACACACACATACACTCCCCACACCCCCTGCTATTATTTGGGTGTGTATAGGTGTTATGTCTGACTACAATGGCTATTTAGTTATGGATTATCTTTACTTTAGATGAATTTTTACCGAGATAAGTACATACTCTTACGTAGCCTCTCTTTTGACCCTCTGTTGTATGTATTAATATGTCTGCTGTCTAAAGTAAGAAACATGACTTATACTAGTGTAATTTTTTTTTCTATATGAAATTAATTGACTTCTAGTGCCAATTGTTGGCCTGTTTGGTTTGATATTCTTTTATTTTGGTTCCTCTCTGTTATTGCAAAGGCTGACCTCTGCAAGATACGTTCTCTAGGCACTCCTATCAGCTGGCCTCCACCTGGCTACATACACTGAGAAGACAGTCATAGCATTTGGAGGGAATCAATCTCCCTTCCCCTCTCCCTCTCCTCTCTCACTCTCCATCCCCCTTCTCTCTCTCCCTCTCTGTTCCCCATTCCCTCTCCATCCCCCCTCCCTCTCCCCCCCCATCTTCCTCCCCCTCTCCATCTTCCTCCCCTCTCTCCCTCTCCTCTCTCCCTCTCCATCACCCCCTCTCCATCACCCCCTCTCCATCACCCTCCCCTCTCTCCCTCTCCATCCACCTCTCCCCCCTCCCCCTCTCCCTCTTCCCCCTCCCCCTCTTCCCACTGCCTCTCCATCCCATCACCTTCCATCCCCCTCTTCCCTTTCCCCTTTCCCCTTCCCTGTTCCGTCTCCCCTTCCCCCTTCCCCTCTCCCCCTCCCTCTCTCCCCCTTTGCTCACTCCCCCCTCCCTCTCCCCTTTCCCCTCTCCCCTTCCCCTCCCCCTCTCCCCTTCCCCTCCCCCTCTCCCCTTCCCCTCCCCCTCTCCCCTTCCCCTCCCCCTCTTCCCCCTCCTCCTCATCCCCCTCATTCTCCATCCCCCTCCCCCATCCCCGCTCCCCTCTCCCTCTCTCCCCTTTACCCCCTCCCCCTCCCCTTCCCCCTTTCCCTCTTCCCCCTCTCCCCTTCCCCCTTTCCCTCTTCCCCCTCTCCCCTTCCCCCTTTCCCTCTTCCCCCTCTCCCCTTCCCCCTATCCCCTTCCCCCCTCCCCATCCCCCTCCCCCTCTTCCCTCTCCCTCTCCATCGCCATCCCCCATCCCGTCTCCCTCTCCATCCGCATCCCCCATCCCCTCTCCCCCATTCCCCTCCCTCTCCGTCCTCCTCCCCATCCCCTCTCCCCTCTCCCCCATTCCCCTCCCTCTCCGTCCTCCTCCCCATCCCCTCTCCCCTCTCCCCCCTTCCCCCTCCCTTTCCCCCTTCCCTTCTCCCCCTCTCCCCCTCCCTTCTCCCCTTCCCCTCCCCCACTCTCCTCCCCCACTCTCCTCCCCCACTCCCCTTCCCATCTCCCCTTCCCCATCTCCCCCTCCCCATCTCCCCCTCCCCATCTCCCCCTCCTCCTCTCCCCCTCCCCATCTCCCCCTCCTCCTCTCCCCCTCCCCACTCCCCTTCCCCATCTCCCCCTCCTCACTCCCCTTCCCCATCTCCCCCTCCTCCTCTCCCCCTCCCCATCTCCCCCTCCTCCTCTCCCCCTTCCCACTCTCCCCCTCTCCCCCACCCCCTCCCCTCCCCCCTCCCCCTCCCCCCCCCTCCGCCTCCCCTCTCCCCCTCCCCTCTCCCCCTCCCCTCTCTCCTTCCTCCCCTCCATTTCTCTCCTCTCCTTTCTCTCTCCTCTCTCTCTGTCTTCCTCTCTCTCTCAAATGAACTGCTCCGTGACCAGAGCCCAGGTGAGAACCAGGAGACGTTTTTTGATTGTCTGTAGTCATATATCTTTGGGTTGAAAAGGAGCTACTCAAAGATGCCACTTCTGTCATCTTCTAGGTGAATGCCCTCTCTCACTGTACCGCTTTCTCTAATTGAACTCACATGTCTTATTTCTGTGTTGGCCCAGGAAGTAGTACAAGTAAAACCCTCTTGCAGGAGGAAATATGGTCCATTTGAGGACTTAAAGGAAGTGTGTTGTACCTGGAATTATTCCCAAATTAATACAGTTTTTTTTGTTTGTTGTACTGTTTTTTTGTTTTCATGCATTCTTCACTGAATTCAAATGCCCACTCCTAGTAACACCTGTTACCTTTTTATTTTCTTGGTTAAACTCAAAGGATTGGAGAACTGAATACTCAAAACAGCCACATTTATCTATGTGCTTATTGTACACCTACCTCTATCTGCTTGTCTGTTTTCCATCTATGATCTAATTTAGCTCATCTATCTAATTTATGTACCTGTCTCTATCTGTCTTCTATCTCTATTTCATCTATCAATCAATCAATCTAAATGTCACACTGCACTGACCCACTGCTGAATGTCGTAACCCTGATGCTTCTGATGCCTTATTATGAAGTCTAGGTCAGTATTAACCTGGACAGAATGACTTCTAGAGGCTTTCCTCCTCCCTGGAAGCTGTAGCCTTGTTTAGGTGAAGCTATCAATTTATCAGAACTTTCAAAGCTTGTATGTACTCCACACCAGAGGGACAGAGGGACTGTCTTCCTTAACATCTCATCAAATCTCTCCTCTCAGTGATGTTTGACTCAGTTTGCCCCAAAACCTCTCACTGAGCGCATACACTTGCGGTAGAACCTGTCCTTGGATACAGGGTGAATTAGACTCAGTCATCAGAATTGATGAGCAGGTAAGAGAAATGAGAATTAGTGACGGAGGTATTCAAAGGGTGCAGTGAGACCATTATCCTGGCCTTTCAGGTGGGTGGAGTGGGTTGGACGCTGGTCTCTGTGTTGGGCTCAGGAAAGCCCTCAGATAAAAAAAGACTGGAGGCTGAGGCGGGCGGATCACGAGGTCAGGAGATCGAGACCATCCTGGTTAACATGGTGAAACCCTGTCTCTACTAAAAATACAAAAAATTAGCCGGGCTTGGTGGCATGCGCCTGTAGTCCCAGCTACTCTGGAGGCTGAGGCAGGAGAATGGTGTGAACCTGGGAGGCGGAGCTTGCAGTGAGCCGAGATCGCAGCACTGCACTGCAGCCTGGGGAACACAGCGGGACTCTGTCTCAAAAAAAAAAAAAAAAAAAAAAAAAGACTGGAATGAATCTCATCAATTGAGAAAGAGGATGAAATGAATGGAAACATTTCAGGAGAAAATAATGTGGCATATGGTAAGATCTCCAAACTATTTATTGTAGGGCTCTAAACAGCTTGCTTTTCGGTGTGTCCCCTGGACCAGCCGCAGCTGGTAATGGTTAGAAATCCAACTTCCTGGCTCCCATCTTAGACTTCTTCAATCAGAAACTCTGGAAATGAGGTGCAGCCATCTTTGAACAAGCCCTCCAGGTGACTGTCAAGCACCTTCAAGTTTGAGAAGCCCTGGGAAGGACTAGAGTATAAAGAAGGATGCTGGGAACTGTAGGAGAAAAAGCAGGAGATGTAAGGAAGGGCAGGCCTTGGAGGCCGTGGCTCTGGCTCCTAACCATAAGGTGATGGAGGTAGGCTGGGATTCAGGTGAGGCAAGAGAGGTGCTCTAGGTGCAAAACATAAAAGGGCATCCGGGGCTGGGCACGGTGGCTCACGCCTGTAATCCCAGCACTTTGGGAGGCTGAGTCAGGTGGATCACTTGAGGTCAGGAGTTCGAGACCACTCCTCACCAACATGGTGAAACCCTGTCTCTACTAAAAATACAAAAAATACTCCTGTAGTTCAAGCTACTTGGGAGGCTGAGGCAGGAGAATTGCTTGAACCTGCGAGGCAGAGGTCGCAGTGAGCCGAGATCACATCACTGCACCCCGGCCTGAGTGACAGAGCAAGACTCCGTCTCAAAATAAAATAAAATAAAAGGCATCCAGGCTGATGCACCAGCCCTGCACTTGCAGAACCTGGAGCATGAGCCGTGTACCTCACTGCTTCACACTACTCCCAGCCCTGGGTAGGGGTGCTTATAAAGTATTTTAAGTAAGAAATATAGAACAATAGAGAAGTGAAGGGTAGCAGGATTATACAAGTAAATCAAGAAGTACAAGACGATTAATACTATTGCACATGAGCCCAACATATAACTTGAGCTTCCTACAGGTCAGGGCAAAAAGAAAATCTTGTTGAATCACATGGCCTTTGTTGTTGTGTTGTTTCATCTCTTCATTTTTTTTTTTTTTAAACAGTAGGAAATGCATTAGAAGCATTTCACTGGTCCTAAAATCTGAGAGTCACTGAGTATGTGCAGTCTTTATTTTTTGAAATCTTCTCTTAATCTATTTTTATTTTTAAGTACAAAAATTGAGTGACAATTTTATCTTATAATTTTAAAATATTAAATTTAATGCAAAGCTTTTATAGCTAATGGATTTGTACACAGATTATTCATATCTCTGGAACTGATACCATTTTTATCTACAAGTATAAATTGCAACTTCTGTGGACTTTTACATGTGGGAAATTTAAAAGGTTTTCTTTTTATTCTCATGCAAGGATTTCTGTGTAGTTCTAGGAGAATTTATGGGTCCAGTATCCTCTTCAGATGATAGAGAGGAGCTGCAGAGAAGAATTTTCCCTGGGAGCCTGTTCCATGGATGTATGGATCTTCTCATGTCATGCAATAAAAGCTGTTGACAAGGAACAGTAGTTTTACATGTTGAAAAAGCTTGAAAGGAATATTTCAGTGAAACATTTTATAGGCTCAATGTTTTCTCTTTAGTTTTCAAAGCAGTGGTCAACATAGTTGGAATCTGACTTTACTACTCATTTTTCTTACGAAGTTGGTTTTTTTAATGCATTTGTTTCCATTGACTACTTACTTTCCCATAATGACTTAGGAAAAACAATTAATGAGAGTCAAAATGGGATTTATTGGCACCACGAGAACACTGATATGTTTATCCTTCTGTCTCTGAGACTATGTATGGAGTACCAGTACATTATTTGGCACCTGGCAGGTGTGCTCTGGTCAGTGCCTTTTCTTACTTCTCTCTTTGTTGGTTGGCTGATTGGTATTGTGTTATATGCAAGAGAGTATTTTGGAGAATTATCCCGTGGGTATTGCTTGGCATCGTCAGTTCTGGAGTGCCACCTAGTTGAATGTAATCTTGCTTTTGATGGCCGTAGGCTGTGGCTCCAGCTCCTGACTTCATGCCCTCCTTTTAGGATTTCTTTCCTCCTGACCTCTCTGCCACTCTTCCTGGCCTGGGACAGATAAGAGGCACCACCTGGCCTCGGACAGATAAGAGGCACCAAGCTGACCTGTCCATCTTTCCTCAGTTTCCTCTGCAGCCATGTCAAGGAAAAGGGATACTGGAATTCACATCACTATCTCCCCAGCATGTCCCCAGGCCCAAAACATCAAATAATGCATGCCACCAAACTGTAGTCCATTTCATGTATTCCAGCAATGAGAGTACATTCCCTGTTTTAGAGTCTAGTCCTAGATCAGAAACTTATGAGGATTCCCTACCTGTTTGAATCCGCTGGGTATAATTGTAGTCCCACCGCGAAGTTTCTCCCCTTCCTGCCTCAGAATGGTCTTGAACGAGAAGTAAATTAGTGTTTTCAAAGCTCTTTTACAGAAGTTAATATGTTTCTAGCTGGCACAGCACACCTTGTTTTCACTATTAATAACTAGCCAGTGTGCCTTAAGTGGAAGTCACCTTTTCTGTTTTAGAAAAATGGGTGGGGATTTGGTGAGGTGGGGGCTGAGAAAGACAGAGCAGATGAATGAATCAACGTAGGAATAGCGAAAGGTCTGATCCTTTGGGAGGAAGGGGAAAAATAACAAAACCCTGATGTACTGTATTGTATCCATTATGTCTGCTGAGAAATGAGGGTCAGGGCCCCGAAACTTTTCACTATCTCTTGGCGTCTGTTTCAGTTCAGGTGGGGTGGCTTTCCCCTGTGATGGGTCATTTCCTTCTCTCCTTTCACATTCCAGGCTGCATTAAGATGACAAATTTCATGTATAGGTTCGGGCACAGGCATGAAAACCTAAGCTATTCAGCTGAGTGAGTGCAGATGAGCTGATTTATTGTGAGGGAAAAAAGGGGTGTTTGAAGAGCACAAAAGACTTTTGCGAGCCCAGCTCTGCAAGAAAGCACACATTAGATGGCCCAGGCCCTACCCTGAACCCCAGACTCCCTGGTCTGAGGCCTCATCAAACCTATCAAGTATGGAAGAGAAATGTTAAAGTAATTAAGAGACGTCTTTAAAGTACACCTCCTCCAGAATGTGTGGATCACAGATGAAACTTTATTTGAGAAATAACCTTATAGTGGTTTGCAGAAATATTTGGGGTGTAATAAGTAGAATAAAGGTCTTGTGTTCTTTTCTATCTGTGAACTCTGCAATAAATACTTCTCCTGCCCTCCCTTTAGGAGGGGGTAGAAAAAATCCTGGACAGCAGAGAGCAAGTCCATCAGATCAAACATGACTGCGTTAAATACTAAAATGTTCAAAGTCCGACTGAGATAGATAAAAGCTTTGATGGAAAGTGGATATTTCCCAGGGACATTACAAGCAATAATCCAGATGTTATGGTGTAATGCAACGAGTGTCCGTGGATAGATCAGGAGCTCCAGCCAAGTTGCGCCTGATACAGTCCTCAGCCTTGCCCTCCCATGCTGTTCCGCCATATGGAACCGATCTCTAGGCCCCCTTAATAACCAGCTTTGGATTCCATTTTCACAGAGCTCATAGAGCTAAGTGGAGCTGTTTTAAGGACAAGTTAGATAGAAGCCTTTCCAAGATAAACATCCAATTTGAAATTAGGACATACCAAGCCGCAAAATTATTTTAGGGCATATTTCATGGAAGTGCTGCCATTTTTCTTAAGCAATTGCTAGACTGTAGGATGCCCTTTGATCCTTTGTGGACATTACTCCCTTTTTTATAAAAAGGATTTTGAAATAGATGCAGTGTTTAGGGAGGAATATATCTGTCGGAACTTTGAAGCATGGCCGTGGGACAGGTCATGCTTTAGCTTGTTGGTTGGCAAGTCAAACTTTAAGAAGAAAAAAAGCAAAAGGAGGAATTGCAGCAGGATATATGAATCAAAATCTCATTTTTGTTTTAAAGGTAGAAGTTTTTAGCCCATGTACCTAATAAGCTAGAAAATGTATTCAGTATATCGATATCTATATAAACATCTATAGATATATGTGCATATATGCAGATACATCTATTTATATATTGTGATGGTGTGTGTTTATGACCAATACAAAAATCACTTAATTTTAACTGTTTCATAAACCTTTATTGAGTATATCTGGAATATATTATTTTTATATATAATAACAATAATAATAATGATCATATATTATTCCGGATGGAACATATTCAATAATAAAGGTTTATGAAATAGTTAAAATCTTCCTATACATATATTCCCATATATATATATATATATATATATGAAGTAAGAAGGAATTACTTATGTTCACCAGAGAAGAGGATAGTTCTTTCTTTTTAAAATTCTTTCCTCATTTGCCCCTTCTGTTCTATCTCAGCACCTGCAGAACCTATGTGTGTGTGCGTGTCTGTGTGTTTTAAGAGAAAAGTCATATGGATATTGATATGGTTAGACTTTGTGTCCCCACCCAAATCTCATCTTGACTTGTAATCCCCATAATCCCCACTTGTCAAGGGAAAGACCAGGTGGAAGTAACTGAATTATGGGGGTGGTTTTCCCCATGGTGTTCTCATGATAGATTCTCATGAGTTCTCTTGAGATCTGATGGCTTTATAAGGGGATCTTTCCACTTCACTCGGCACTTCTCCTTCCTGCCGCCTTGTGAAGAAGGTGCCTTGCTTCCCCTTCACCTTCCACTGTGATTAAGTTTCCTGAGGCCTCCCCAGCCACGCTGCACTGAGTCAATTAAACCTCTTTCCTTTATAAATTACCCACCAGGCAGTTCTTTATAGCAGTGTGATAATGGAGTAATACAGATAGGAAGTTTGGGAATATGTGTTTTCTTGAATGTATTTTGTTTAAGATTGTCATAAATGATCAAAATACCTAGTGTGGCATTGTTGCGTCATTTATTAAGAGTGGTGGAGTGGCCTGGGTTCGATGAGGTAAGCTGGGCTATAATGACTATGATACTGACATACCATTTGTTGTGATAAATTGTGACTAACTGGTGTCCGAGCAAATTGGTGTCTAAATGATCTGGAAGATATAGCGAGCGATGACAGGAATGAATATATAGTGTTAGAAATTCATTGCTCGACGATGATGCTCAGCACCATTTACATTCTTCAGCCCATTTATTTCTCCTTCAATAAAGAAGCCTATGCTTGTGTTATTTCACTTATTGAACGGACAACGTAAATGAACTCTGCTAACTAAATGCAGCGTGTGGATCATGTGGGGATCCCGACTCAGACAAACTAGCCATAAAAAGGCATGGTTGAGACCATCAGGGAAATGTGAATATGCACTGTGTATTTAATATGCTAGACAACTTATGGTTAACGCCATTGAGTGTGATCATAGCAGGATTGTTATGTAAAAACAAATATGGATTTTGCTTTAAGATATTTCAACCAGAAAGGAATGAAGGCATAGGTAAAATAAGATTTGCCAGACAGTGAATCTGGTAATTAAGTACACGGAGATTTATTATACTCTTCTCTTTACCTTTGTGTATGTTTGAAAATTTACATAGTGGAAATTAAAAAATGAAGTGTGACTACTCTATTTACAACTTATAACAGGACATTTGCCTTTTTCCTCCAAGGTATGTATGAGTGTGAGTAATATAATTTAGCAAAGGAAATAAGAGTTAAGTTATTGAACCCCTCCTGGGTCCCAGGTGCAGTGAGATGTGCTTTATACGCCCCCTTCCCTCCCACCCCCACCCCAGGTCTGCAAAGCTCATTTGGCCAGCTAGGCCACTGGAGGCTCTATTTGGACTAGTGAATCTTACATGGTATAGGGCTTTTGGTAGTACCCCAAGGAATAAAGAGAAGTGGAGACAGATTCAAAGGTGAAGGATAAATTCAAAGTCATTATTTCTGAATGCCCAGAGATATTTTGCTTCCTTGCAAAGCAATGCCTTGTTCTGGTATAATATCTCTGTTGCCCAGAATGTCTTTCTTCCTCTCACACTATTAAAATAGCTAAAGGCCCAGTTGAAGGAGTCCCACCAAAGAGCGCATCTGGGTGGGAGTACCGGCCAGTGCCAAGTCAAAGTGTTGCATATACTCATCCTTCACTATATTATTACCACTCCAAAGCTTGAGAAGGAAGTCACATAACTGTGACAGCAGGTTTGCAAAACCAATGAAAATAACAGTTTTCCCCAGGCAGGGAGGAATTTTTTTTATAATTAAATACTGAAAGTTGGAATTCCTATGATCATCAAAGTCACTCTCAGGAATTAGAAGCAAGTTTATATGTCATCTTTATTTTTTGCTTTAGTCCTCTTTGATACGCAACCTACGGCTCTCTGAGTCCTTGAAAAAGAACCAACTCTGGAACGGGATTATAAGTATAACTTTGTTGGAAGGGAAGAATGTCTCAGGAGGAAGCATGACAGAGATGTTTGTCCAGTTAAAACTGGGAGATCAGAGGTATAAAAGTAAGGTAAGTTCCATCTTTTCCATAAGGAGAACAGTATCTTTAAAATAAAAAAAAAATTAAAAATTGTTTCCCACTTTAAATTTTACAAAAGTAGAAGTAATTTATGTTCAGCCCTCCTAACTATATTAAAGAGCAGAAAACAAAATAATTGTATAGATGCAGTCAATTAATGTGGGTATTGTTTTAATTGCTTAGTACAGTTTAATTTAGTAACTCAGAGCTAGAGAAACCTTATTAAGTCATAGATTTGAATGTGTGACTTATTTTCAATTTGAAAATAAGCAAACTATGTTTCATAGAATGTGGGAAAAGGATAAGTAAAAGTTTTCAAAATGCTACAAAAATAGAATAGCATAATACGTGATATTTGGGTTAAATTATGTGAGATAATTAAAAATATTTGCTTTCTCTTGCTTGCTAGTCTTCACGCCAAAAATAGTATCTAGTGCTGCTGTTTTTTGCTGGGATTAAAAATAATAAACTATCCAAAGTATGAAAAGTGATTTATTTTAAACAAACATAATGACATTTTAACTGTCTTTAAAAATAATTCATCTTATTCTGCTGATCCAAATTCCATTTAATTTTTAATCTTAGTAATTTGGTGTGGATTTTATTTCAAAAACTATAGTCCCTAAAGCATGATAATTAATTAGTTTTACATAACTGTCAGACAGGAATATTTCCTATGTTTTATGGATTGAAGGAGCTCTGGGGTACTTGAAACTTAAATCACTTGCCAAAAGCCACACAGGAAAAAAAAAATCAGTGGACGATTTTGAAAATATAACCGAGGATATTTCTAGCATCGGGGACGCAGCAGATACAGACAAGTTGGAAAACGATTTAGGGAGGCAAGAGGTTGTGCGCACTGCACAATTTTCAGTACAGAATCAAATATTACATGTCATTTACTCTAGCACAAAGTAGAGAATTTGAAGCTCATGTTGAAGAATAGTTTATAAAAAATGTGAAAATTGAGGGCGTTTTAAGACAGAAGTATGCAGATAATTATTTTAACCAGGTAATTTCAGGCTTTGCCTCACAGTGAGGGTATCCAGGATAACCATATCTCTCTACTAAGATTCCTTTAGCTTGCCAGGGTCAGGCTAAGGATTTATGGAAAAATTATTCATCACTAAGCACACTTAGCCATTTGGACTAAGGTGAAGTGTAGAATTATTTCAGTATCTGCTACATTCACCCTTGGGGAATACGGCATTTAATTTGTGGTCTAACAGGGCTTTTCTTGTTTTTTTTTTTTTTTTTTTTCCACCCTGATTTCTAAATTCTGCGATCCAATATATTAAGCCTGATGTGAAAAACAGCTGAAATGATTTTACATGGCATTGGCTACAGCCGAGGTCTGAGTTCTCTATGTTTTTCTAATGCAAGAATAGTTGGTACGGGGATTTAATACCTGACACTGCACCCCTAGAGCCTAATACTCTGGGACCAACATTCTTGCTCACTTTGTATTCACATATTTAGTCTCTATATAAAGGAAACAAAAATGAAAATCCTGCCAATAAACCAAACGTAGAAGCAGTTTGAATCACTTTTGTAGAACACGGAAACACTTGTGGAGTTTTCAAGTCACTCTCGTTAATTTTTAGGTTTGGCTGCAGTGGAATTTCCTAGTCTTTCTCCAATCCTAGTAACTGGATTCACTAGCTTTGGATTTAAAAATAGGTAGCAATATACAAGTCGTGGGTTTCTCATTTAATGCAGCTGACAGATATTAATTAAGACCCTAAACTGTTAATTTATATAGTTAGTAAGCTAGCATTGAATGGATATGCCAACAAAACTGTTACTCGCGTTCAATTAAGCAATTAGTGTGATGTCCTATAAGAGAGACAATTGTAAGATGTCTGTTGATATATGTCCACTGTGTATGTGTGTGTATATATAATTTATGGTTTCTTGTGAGGTAACAGTACTCTTTGTAACTTGGTGGATAAATTATTGCATCTGGGGGGCAGCTAAGATAGTAGTAATGTTTTGCCAGTTCTTGAACCCACCAGGTCCCTTTCATTCTAAAAAAAGAAGGTTACCTTTAGAAGGGGTGAGGTCCATCATCTTGACCCCCTGCAGTTTAATGATGAAATTAATGTGTAGCTTCTATAGCAATGAATAACATTTTAAGAAAATAAATATTATAACTGCATGTTTTCTAGACACTGTGTAAGAGTGCAAATCCGCAGTGGCAGGAACAGTTTGACTTTCACTACTTCTCTGACAGGATGGGCATTTTGGACATTGAAGTGTGGGGAAAGGACAACAAAAAGCATGAGGAACGTCTGGGCACGTGAGTCCCCTCTGCTTTCCAGTGGCGGGAGCATGTTTCTGCATGGGGCTGGTTCTGAGAGGTGATCTTTATCTGTTAGGGCTGAGGGAACTACCTTGCATCCCCCACCCCAGAGTGCCATCAGTGAGCTGGATGGCCAGTCCTAACTTGGGGAAAGTTTGCTTTTCATTTTTGTTTGTTTAATTGGGAAATGGCATTCAGTATTGATTAAAATAGTGCGTGTAAGGAATTATCTAAATAAAGTTAAGCTGCCATCTCAGACTATTCAAAACATTTTATATAAATTTCCAATATACGCTATAATTTTGGTTTTGCTACCTAGCGAAATGTTATATAATTTAGTAAAGGTCTAAGGCCAGGTGTTGCCATGATGGAAGCATTTCGCTGTCCTTGATGTACTTTATAGTACACCAAGGAATGGAGTTTGAGGCCAAATCTATTTTATTTTATTTCTTTACTTTTGGACCCTCTCAACTGAGACACTCACATGTGTAATGAACAATAATATCAATATTATTGCTTCTTCCTAGGGTTGTAGTGAAAAATACAATGAAATGAGGCAGCATAGGTGCTGTAACCCGCGTACAGTAAGCAAAAAGGAGATGCTGGCAGAAGCAGAGATCATCTCTGAGCTTCAGAAAAGCCCTTTGAGTTACTGGTATCATGCTCATTCTATAGATGATGAAATGGAGCTTCAGAAATTTACACATTACTTGGCCTTGGACTTAGTCATGAGCTCCAGAGTCAGGATTTTGTGTTTTCAAATACCAAGTAGTTTTCTCCATCAAATCACTTGCCTTGTGTTCATTCTGTATACGTATTATTTGTACGCAGATCTTAAATTTAAACACAGATGTTGAAAGGGATCCCAACCACTACGGGGTGTCTTTTTCGAAGCTGGATCTTGGGTTCAGGGAGATGCCTTAAGGTCACCCCTTGAGGAACGGGAGGGCCTCCTTGCACCTCTCCTCTGTGGCCAAAGCATCTCAGCTTTTGCCTGTGCTCTGTATTGGGATTCCATTTGAAGAAAGGGTTTTGTTGCTGAAAACTAAAGATTGAAAACCACTTTTCTAGTAAAAACCCCTTCATTTTACAGACAAGGAAATGCAGACGCCCAAGGAGGTGAAATTTTTTTTCATCAGTAAGGTGTTTAGAGGCATAAACAGATTGAGACCCAGCTAACCCAATACCTGTGCAGGGCTTTTTCTCAGTAAAATGCTTAGCACAGTGTTTGACTGCTTGTTGTCATTGCCTCATCCCACCTCAGAATCCTGAGATAGATGCGTGAGGAGTTCAGTACCTGTGGAATGTTGCTCCGGTGTCTCTCAATATGGGTACCCTGTTGCATGGGACTGTCTGGCATGTTGCAGGATGTTTAGCAAACCTGGCTCTCACCTGCCTGATACCAGTAACTTTCCTTGATTATTGTGTGGAAAACACACAAGCATATGTGTGCACACACATGCACACACAGCATCCCTTTTTTTCATCACACGTGTCCAAACGCCCCTAGGGGACCAGCACTGCCCCCACTTGAGACCTCTCACCTCACCCTCCACATCTCTGGTTGCATTACTTTGCACCATCTGCACATCCCCAATTCTATGCTTGTCTGTTAGATTGCAATCATTTCTTCCCTGGCCGTCTCCCAGCCAGGTTTGCATTTAGGAGAAAACCCACTTCCTCTGGTCCTGTGGTCCAGTCTTCTACAGACATGGCCTGTCGGATGACTTCTGTGACCTTGTCTCTCACTTCTCCACACATACAGGGTAACTGAGATAGCTCAGGCTCAGGTACTTCTCAGTGTGTCTGACATTGTCACTGCTGTGATATACCAGGACCCTGCCAATACGGATGGTAGTAGGATTTGAAATTTTGTGCTAGCCGAAAGAGCAAAGATTAATTACGCAAATTCAGAGAACTCTGTGTCCCAAAGTGTTATCTGAACAGTGGGAAAAGGGGCCTCCTGTGATGAATGGCCAGCGTGTTGTTTTAGTAGGTGCAAAGAATAATGCCCCTGCATTTCACAAGTCATTGTGCTGTCATGCTTCCTTCACATAATAGGAAACGCTCTTCCAAATGAGTGTTGGGTTGCTTCGCAGAGACAAAAAAAGTAATTTAAGATGTCTCTTGTAATCCATGTTTTGTCATTTGGGTGTTCATTTATTATTTTAGCTATTTCCTGTTTATAACTGAGACATATACCTGTCTTGGTGGTCATTCTGTTCTTCCTCTTTATGAATTTTAAAGAATTTTTTTTTTTTTTGGTATCCTTTTCCTTTTTCCTCTCCTGTAGTACAAAAGATAACAAAAGTATCTCTTGGGAGCTGGTGCTACTGCTTTACCCTGCCTCGAGCTTGCAGGTGGGGGAAATCTACGATAAAATATTGACTGCTTCTCAGACTGAAAGATTGTGCTAGCATATGTACATCACTGACATGCTACTTATGGTTCCTTCTTCCTGGCTATTGTTTAAATATTTCAAGTTTTTTTTTTTTTTTAACACATTTGCTTTTATTTGTGATCTTCATTCTAAGGCCTAGCTATTTTCCAACTGTTGGGAAAAACCTTTTTGCATCAGGAGGCTCTCTACTGGTGCAAATGTATCGTAACTCTCCTCTCCAAAGCCTGTCTCATGCTTTGTTTTTGGATAAAACCTTGATATTCATAATTGAACATTACAGTTAAAAATCTAGATGGACTCTCTGGGGAAATTCTCTTCAGGGAAGCTGTGTAGGCAGTTCAGTGGGAGGGAAGGAACATCAGCTCTGGGGTCACACATCCTGAGCTTGCTGATAATCACACTGTCTGCTAATTGTGGGACTTGGACAGTGATTCCCTGTGGAGTCTGGCTCTGTATCTGTATAATGGGCTCACTCGCCAACTGGCAGGGTCATCATGGCTAACAGTAACAACATCTACTTGACACTGTTTATTCCCTTGCACACTCTGATGGTAGGTATTACTTATTATTAATTTTGAGATTTTTCTGCATGTAAACTGTAGGTCCTCACACCTTGGCAACTCAAATTATGCAATTTAAGAAAATAAGATATGACTAGTAAAATTCAATGTATTTTTTTCCTCCAAAACAGCATAGAATTTTTTGATATTTTTTGGTAAGAGTGGGCAGTGACCATCGTCAAGGACATGGAAGGAGGGGCATCCATTGATGGAAGGATTGGGCAGTGTAGGTCAGCCTGAACAATACTGAAGTTTTATAACCATGTATGATAAGGCTGGGGTAGTGGTTGCTTATGTGTAGAGAAATTACATTGGCATGGGTAGGTTGTTAGCTTGGTGATGGTTAAAACATGGACCTGCCCCGTAGGCCCCTCCTCCAGGCTCTCGTGAGTCATGTGGAACTTGCTGACTTCCCCTTTTTCCATAGTCCACCTACCTGCAGATTCCCCCTGAGCCACAAGTAACTCCTAAAAACACTGGGGTTGGTGAGATGAAGGTGCTTGGGTAAGATCAATCATCGCCTGAAACTGTGTTGCCTACCGACTCCAGTGTTTGTTCATGGGCAAAACAAGCAAAAAAGCCTCTGATCTTAGATAGAAACAGTGAGCTTTTAGGGAAGAGTAAGACATAAAGCTAAGTTTAACCGGCTCCAACTTTTAAACATAATGTCAAGAGTATGAATATAGAGTAATATAGATTATTCCATTTTGAGCCATTTCAAAGTAATCATACCAATTTCTTAAAGTATATTTTATATTTCAAGGGGATTCTACAGATTAACTCATTATAGAATTTTCTAGACTTAATTTAGTTTGGAAAGGTTGAGAATGGGAACCCACAAGGCCATTTGGACTAGCCTGCCTCAGAGTCCCTCCTCAGTCCCAGATGGTGCTGTATAAAGCGGCTCTGACATTCTACCAGTTTATTAGCGGCTCTGAGGCAGTGAAAAATCTGGGCTGGAGTATTTCTCTGGACAAATTGCACCCCATGTCGTTGATCTGCTTTTACAGCCAGGCTTGACACATTCACCATTTTCCTCCTGTTCCCTGGCTTCCTTAGCCTCTGAGATTTACAGCTTTTAAAACTCTAGCACTCTTTTCTGCCCCTTGCCTTTGAGTTAAAAGCTGACCAGTCTGTAATATAAAACATAGAATTATGGTAATGAATAAGAGGTTAAAAGCTATCATGGCAAGTAAAACTTGAGCAGGTTTGTCTGACTGATATGGTAAAATTATGTGTTGAATTAAAACATTAAAACGCCGTGGGATTAATGCAGAAAGACAAGAATGGGAGGTCAGAAACAATGCTAAATCAGCACATGAACTGCCTGTGGGCTAGAGAGGGTGGCTTTAATATATGCCTTTTGCAGGAAAGGGAAAAAAAAGTAATTTAGTCTGTTTTCTTCAGGTGAGTAGAACAATGGCATTTTAAATCTAAGAGGCACCTAGTAAATACATTTATTTCAATTCCTTTCCTACATAGGGGAAGAAACAGAGGCTGCAAAAGATTTAGTTAGTTCAAGAAAAAACACTATAATTTGGAGTTTTTGACTTTATGAGTTTTGTTACGGCGCTGACATTCATTCTTTTGTGCATTCAGTGTATTCAGATCTTCAAATCTAGAGCACATTGTATGCTGGGCAGAAGGCACAGTACTTGAGGATTCAGTGGACAGTGATACAGAAAAGGCTGCTGTCCTTGGGCACTGATGAGTCTCGGGCTACTACAAGTAAGCAGGCAGTGGCAGTAGGTGGAATGAGGGCTGCAGGTCCTGGCATCATGGATACCAGTTTGGGCTTAGAATGGAAGAGGAGGCTTCCTTGAAGAACAGCAGTCTAAGCTGAGACTTGTAGGAATAGTGGTAATTAACAAGCAGACAGGAAGAAGAGCTTTCCAGGAAGACAGCAAAACATAGGCAAAGGTCTGGAGAGGAGAGAGAGCACATTCTCTCCGAGAACCTTGATGGAGTGGAAAAATCAGTGGTGTCACATGATAAGGCTAGAGATGAGGGCAGGGGTGAAGGCACAAAGCCGCTGGATTCCATGTCTTGCAGATGAGCTATGGGAGTTCCTTCCTAGACACTAACACAGCAGTGACTTGGCTATTTTGATTTCCATCGTGTAAATCTTGTTGTTGCAGTGGAGCTCCTATTGATTACATTTTTAAAAAGCTGATGTTGGAATAAAAATTTCCTGGTCACCGAAGGGCTCGGTGTGTTGCACCTTCTGAATGACTGTCCAAAGACATTCAGTCCCCTTGTGTGTGAAGTCATGTGATGCCACCGGAACAGACCTAATTGGTTCATGCTCATTAATTGAATTCCTTATATAGATGCCCTGAGTGCGTGTTTTCCATATTGTTTCTATCAGAAGAGAGCAATTTTTATAGGTTTTATTGCTTTATCCATTTTTATTAACTAACAGATCATTGGATATTTTGACCAGCGTTTCTTGAGCTGTCGTGAGTTAAAAAAATTTACATTAAAAAAAAAAGACGTAATTCACCACCACTAAATTACAAGTATTTCTGTAGTTCAGGGGTCAGCAAACCAGGGCTTGTAGGTGAAATCCATGTGGCTGCCCGTTTTTGTAAATAAAGGTTTTTTTTGGGAAAAAACCTTCATTTGTTTACATTGTCTGTTAACTGCTTTTATGGTACAAGGGCTGATTTTAGTAGTTGCTACAGAAAACTTATGGCCCACAAACCAAAAATATTTAATTATTAGCCCCTCACACCTGCCCATAACAGGGAAAGGCTAATCCTGTACCCTACCAATAAGACGTAGCCAAAGAGAGGACAGAAAAGAGCAAGATTTTACTGGTCTTCAGCAGTGACTAGAAAGACATAAGAGCCCAACCAGATTATTTAGTATTTTTTGCAGAGAAGACTCCGTTACACTAATGAAAAAGAAGAAGTCTAGATTCTTCTTTTGAGATTTTTCGTGTTAAAGGTGTCTTTGATTAATGTATTATAGAATGTTTACGTCTTAAAGACTTTAAATTTTAGTCCATTTGTCTTTGAACCTAAGAAAAAAACACAAAAAGCCATTTTGGTCATTTGATATTTCTCTTTTGGGAGGTTGGATGAGTATTATTGTTAACATTATTTGCAATTTGAGGGAAAAAAGCCTTTCTTGTTAAAAAAAATTCTGTTGCTTTTCTGATAATGCAGTACCCTCTTACTAGGTTGGGGTTAATGAAAATAATTCTCCCAGTCTCTGGCTAATGTCCAGAGCTTCTGGTTCTCCTTCAAACTTTATGACAAAACTGGAGCAGTGTGAGCTGGAGTTGAAATAGGTTAAATATGAGGCCTGAAGAAGGTTTTGTATGAAATACATTTTTTCTGTCTCCCGTCTTTCCTCCTCCTTCCAGAATGTGGAAATAAATGGGGACACCAGGTGGGTAGAAGAGTTACAGAATGTTTATAAAAAGTCATCATTAAAGGAGGCCTACTATGGTAGCTTTAAATTAATTCTGAACATACTGGTTCATGTGGTGGGTCAGGACCTCTAAGAGGCTGGGTCATAACCCATGTCCAGAAAGACTAAGTTTTAATTTTGATTGACATGATGCTAATATCATGATGCTAATATATCAGTTTAACTTGTTCCTTCTAGTCACTGAGAAAGTACAAGTAAATATTTGGCTGGATTCACTCATTAGTTATCAAAGACTGTAAAATCCATTAAGCTGCTGCCTAAATCTTCAACCTGTTGCTCATAGGACTCTAATATCTAAACTACAAATGGCTATTTTTCATGAAAGTGTTCATTCTAGTGAAGGGACTGATTTTTTTGTAATAACGTAAGTGTAAAACATTCACAGTAGACAGAAATGAGTGAAAAGCTTGTGAAAATGTGTAATTTTGAGAAGAAACCCAATATTTACTTTGCATTTCGTCTGGTATGTGGTTCAGCTTTTACTTAAAATTGACAAACTGCTCTGTTCCAATAAGTTGAGCACTTAAACAGTCGCTAGGAAAATTTTCACAGTTATTCCAATTATGGTAATACTGCTCACAGCGTTATTAGAGTACTCTAGAATTAATATCAGGTTCATTTTGAATTATCCAAGGAAAATTTTATTAGCGCTTACTTATATATTATTTTTGACCTTCAAACATTATTAGCTGTCAGAGCACTTGTATCTAAATAAATTTTGGCTGCTCAAAGAACCAACAAAACCACCATCCCAAAGGCAGACGTTTAAAGGACAAAAATAAATTGCCATTATTAATGGTATTAAAAAGAACGTGCCATCAATAGGCTATTGTTAATTTGTAACATTGTGATTAGCAGAGAAAATTTCTACAAATTTGTATTATTTACCTTTCCATAAGAAAGAGCTTTACTAAATGAAAGTGTATATAACAGTGTAAAATAATGCTTAGCAAAGTATTCCGAAGTAGAAATATTACTGCAATATTGGTCAAGAATTTGTGGGGACCTACTTTTCTAGAAATAAATGGTTTAAGGCAATAGACATTTCTTTCTTTCCAAGCAAATTTGATTTCCTACTTACATTATGCTTATGAAATAAAAATATTTATTAACCTATTTTTTCGTAGATAGTAATGCAATTTAACTTTAAAAGCTTCCCTATTGATACAGAAAAATCGTTTTGATTCAAATCAGAGGATTATTTAAAAATACTTTTTTTGTAATTTGTCTCCCATAGAAATATTTGATGAATTTATTACATGCAAAAGCTCTAATGGCCACTCCCACCTGTAATTGGGGTCACTTTTGGTAAATAGGAAATAAATGCCCACTTAAGTTAATTATATGGACACATATTGGTATGTAAAATATTTTAAAATCTTGTAATAAAGTCTAGTAGAGTCTTTTAATGTCATATTTATTTGGAAAAGTGATTGCTAGCTTTCTCTTAAATTTCTTAAAGTGGAAGTTTTCATCCACATAGCCATGTGGCTCAAAATTGCCATTGCTTTATATCGTATGTAAGTTAACCTATTTGTAATTAACTGCAAATGTACAAAGTCCATTGACAGCTTAGGGTAAGAATCTATCCTTATTGTTCATTCTGGGGAGCAGTGCTTCCATCCTTTTCTGAAGTCTTGAATATTCATCTTATTCTATAATTACGGAGGGTAAAGGAGAATGTAAAAAAAAAAAAAATGATGTCTGGGAATATCATGCCCCACTTTACTCAACCCCACCTACTTCACTCACCTGCATACATAAACAGAGCAGGTGTGGTCCAGGCAAACCCAGAGTTGTCAGTGTTAAGGCAAATAAATGGCTTAGCACCTCAGTCCCCCTTTTTGGTGTTTGCTTCTGTATTTAAATGTGTTTGAGGTTTTCAACATCCCCAGAACATTGGCTGTTAAGAGGCGGAAAACATGCAATTTATAGCAGATGGGTACAGCCTTTCCTGGCAGAGCTGCTGAAATGGGATCAATCAACAGCACTTCATGCTCCATTTGTCCAAAAGAAACCCACCTGGGGAAACCCTGTGGCACTGTGCCTATTAGGAAAACACCTTAACGTGTTTTTTAAAATAAAAATTCGCCAGTTGGCATTAATCAGGAAGAAAACGGTTTCTCCGTTAATGCTCTCCCACTTGCCTTTCTCTTGTCTCTTTTTTTTTTCCTTCATGTTTTGAACCATGATCCTTTATTCTCTTTACTCATAAAAGGCACAGCCCACGGAAGCCGTACAGCATGCTTACTCATAAGGCTTAAACTTTCAAACTTTTTCTTTCTAATTTTTGATCTTATCTTTCTACAGACCTTATTTGGCAAAGATCCACTCCTCTCTTTTCATTTTCCATCTGCCGATGCTGCCTTCTTTTTGATTTTCTGGACCTCTTCCTCTCCTTAATTTTAGAGTGTGTTAGGCTGGGAGTGAGCATTATGAATTAGGGCAACCTTCGCTGCTCAATAAACCTAAGACCAGACAGAGTGAGTTTTGGGGGACGATGAAATCAAAGCCAGGTGCTTTGGAGGTACTGCAGTGGCCTTGAATTAATCACTTTTCTCTCTCTTGATTCCTGAAACTTTTCTAGGTGTAAAGTGGATATCTCGGCACTCCCTCTGAAGCAAGCCAACTGCCTGGAGCTGCCACTGGACAGCTGTCTGGGGGCTCTCCTTATGTTGGTCACACTTACACCCTGTGCGGGGGTCTCCGTCTCTGATCTGTGTGTCTGCCCCTTAGCAGACCCCAGCGAAAGAAAGCAGATTACCCAGCGATATGTGAGTGTTTTTCCTTATTGTACACTCCCCCTCCTCCCACCTTCTCTTTTAAAACAAAGTCTTTATTGAAACAAAGTCTCTGAATTGAAAAACTACATCAAAAGAGATCTTTGTCCCAAATTTCATTGTACATCATAAAACAAGACATCAGACTTAGGGGTTAATGCATTAGCGAAAAGGTGACAGTAGAATTAAGAGTTGGTTTTGCTATTTTAAAAGGCAAAAAGAGATTCTGAATTTTTAGCGTTTAGCAAGTCTTTGGGGGATGTTGAAATCCCCAGGGAAGCAGACTCCTGCTTAGGCTGTGTGTGTGTGTAAATAGGACTTTTAATATGAGTTCACAACTAACTTTACCAGCCATTAATGGTTGCAATGTTATGGATACCTTTGCAGAACTTCTTAGGATCAAGTGAGAACCTGCTCATGCCTTGTAAAGCAATAACACTAGCTGGGCATGAAGAACCGCTGTTCTGAACTAGTCTGGATGATAAGAGCAGTGTGTGATTTCCCCCTAAGTAGTTGCAATGAGCTTAACAGTCCACTCAGCATTTTTAAATGAAATGGCTGTGTCCTCTTCATTTATTTTTTGTACTCTGGCTTTCCAGGTGCCTTTATTTGCATTCTGCTTTTATCCTATCTTCTGTATAAATCAATATGTTTATTTTAGTGCCACAGAGGGAAAGCATGTTTTAGGGAAGTGGCATGAAAATGAAGCAAAGATGAATCCCTATTCAATGGCACTATCATTCTCAGCATAAACTTTAGTGTCTCCAGAATCCTTCACTGTGTAGATGTATTGATTAATTGAATAATTCTTTATCTTCGGGAGTACAAGACCTAGCCACATAGCTCATTGTCAATGCAGAGTGCGCATGTGAGGCTGGCATACTGTGAAGAAGGTTTGACACAACTATTAACATTCTCTCTGATTAGGTAAGCAAATGAAAATTTAATGGTGAAGAATAAAACTTTTCCCCAAGCTTTCCAATGGATAAGTTGACAAATTTACCAAATTCATGAGGAGTTTTGTTTGTTTATAAAGTAACATTAGATACCATCATAATGCCTGCTTTGAATAATACTTTAGGATTTGAGGAGTAGTAATCGAAAAGAGGTTTGAAGAGGCTATGGTCAAAATAGAAATAGTGAGTGCTTCTTCAGCTAGCAAGCTAGCCAGCACGTTAGAGGGAACGAATGCTGTTTCAAAGCACAAGTTACAGCCCCCTGGATTTGTTTTTTAAGTTATGAGGACAGATCATCTTTAAAGGCATTTCCACTTCTAAATTGTAAAAGCACTTCATTTCAAATGCGTTCTCTTAGTTTAAAAACTAATTGTTTTGTTTGTTTAGGTTGAAAATATAGAGGAGAAACAACTTTCAAATGTTTTTAGGAATGATGCATATTAAGTTAGGCAAACTATTATTAAGCTTGTGTTATTCTACCTGAAATGCCTAAATAGCAAGTATTTTAATAGCCTTTCGTAAATCCTTGAGGTCTGTTTATCACAGGTTTTTAGCTATCTAATGATGACAGAAATAGCATGTCCAAAGGTTTTGAGGCAGTATCTTTTTCAGTAGGTGTGTTCTGGAGGCAGGAGAAGAGAGTTTATCTGCTGGCCTCTTTCATGCACAATTTCTTAAGGATGCCATGTATATAAACATCCAAATGTTGCTATATGTGCTTAAGAATGAGCAGTAGATATATTCAGACTTTGGCTAGTACAAACTCAAGGCTAAAGTAAATATGAATCTAGGGTGATACTAGATACTTAATCTCTAATTCAATGAGCTAGCTAAAACAGACCAGAAAATTCACTGTTTCTGCCCCAACTCTCTTTAGAGTGGTAATAAGTATCTGTGATGGGTCCAAGTTTAGTCCTCTGGAATCCATAAAGTTTGTACTAACTAGGTCAGAATAATGTTGTGTTTCAGAGTGATTTAAAGTTGCATTAATGAGAAAGAAGGGGGGAAAAAGAGTATCAATGTAATTCTACCCACACATTTTCCTGGTGGGGCATCTATGCTATCACCAGGGGGCGATGTTAAAAGTGGATTATATGTGCTTCTAATTGGTTTATTTTAAAGCTGTAGTTAACTAATTCTCAGTCACTTTTCTTTTAATCTGGCTGCTATAAGTGCCTAACCGTCCTGTTATATAATATATTTTTGGGGATTTTTTTTAAAGATTTCATGAGAAAAAGGAAGATAAATCTAGGATGCACTTCCTATAGGACTTTATGACATTAAGTAGTATATTAAAAAGCTGTTTTCACTTGTATCACCTTTTCAACCCTCAGTGCTTACAGAACTCCCTGAAAGATGTGAAAGACGTCGGCATTCTACAAGTGAAGGTTTTAAAGGCAGCAGATCTCTTAGCGGCAGATTTCTCAGGTACAGGACATTTTCATTTTCTAATTTATCTTTATTTATTTCCTGCTTTGAAACAATCTCCTGGCAAAGCAAAATGCTTAATAAGCAGAAGTATGAATATAACAGTCATGCTCCTTCAAATACAGTCATAGCAAAAAAGAGGCAGACTTGAGCAATTTCTTTCACATAAAGCACCTATTTACACAATTATTTCTTTCAAATGATTTTATGCTGATTCAGTAATATTCAAATCTATTGAGCTTCAAAAATATTTGTGGAGTATGAGTCACAACTTCTTTATTTGTTAAATTAAGTTGTTGGTCAAGCTTTTCTATGTAACCTCAAATGACAGCGATTCGACTTCTCGCCTTTTGCTGCTCTCTGTGCTGAATGGTTCACATGGTTCATAAATCTGAGCTAGAAGTCAGATCTGGCTGGCACCTCATCGTAATAATGACCAGAGCCTAGGCCCTGGGATCACTTTGCAGTTGACATTGTCTTATAGGAAGTTTCTCTTGGTGCTTCTGTAACTTGAACTTTTAGAAAGAGGCCAAAGCAGACATGCTTTGTGCTGAATTATGCTCTCCTGCACGTAGAGTAATCCAGACACGCCAGTGTCTGACAGCGACTCCGCACTCATTGCCAAATTACCCCCTTGTGCTGACTAACAATTTAGCCGCCTACATGACAGATGCTATTTACCAAGTAAATTGATGAATACAAAGAGTATTCTACAGCATGGTTCTATCTATTGATTCAGGATTGCATGGTTTTTAAAAATATATATCTCATATTTTTAGAATGTGGGCTACTCTCTTTCTTCCTTTCAGACAGGAACAATTTCACTATATTCGTACAGCCTCTAAATTTCCGAGACTGAGTTTGAGGAAGTTCAACCATTGGAAAAGAGAACTTTAGTTTTCAGCGCATTATATTACAGAAATTTTAGGAAATATAAACTTAGTTGAAAAAAAAAAAGGTCTCCTCACCCTGCTCAAAAATGAAGCAGTAGAAATGACTACTCTATAAGATGATCCTGACTAGTGAGAAGATCCAAAAATGGTTTTTGGGACAAATAGAAGATACAATTTTTGAGGCTTGTAGGTGAAGTACTCAGATGATTGCTCTTAATATTCACTAGTATTATTGCAAATGTTTGTAATCTCATGTTAATTAAGACATTTTTCTTTTTATATTTTATGAAAGCAGTCAACATTTCACATGTGCCTTTGACATTAGTGGTTCTGTCATCCCTAAAGCACATTTAGAATTGCCTGTGAGTTTTCCAGAGAAAATTATTTTTAATTCCATGTAATTGTTTACATACAGCGCTTTTCGAATGCACAGTTGTTTTTCTCTCAGGAAATGTCTCCAGCCCCAAGAACTCATTTATGCCTTCCAGCATTTAAAAAAATTCTTTCTGTAAGTTGCATATATATATATTTTAATCTCCAGTGACTGATTATAATGCATTAAGAGTATTTTTTGAAGGCTTGTTTACAACAACATCCATATGTGGAAACCCTTTGTTTTTTTTAACCCAAGATGGAGTCCTGCTCTGTCGCCCAGGCTGGAGTGCAATGGTGCCATCTTGGCTCACTGCAACCTCCGCCTACTGGCTTCAAGCAATTCTCCTGCCTCAGCCTCCCCAGTAGCTGAGATTACAGATGCCTGCCACCACACCTGGCTAAGGGAAACGCTTTTGAAAAACTTAATTTATTTAACCTGTTCTATCAAGTAACCTCCATAAAGCCCCCAAAACTAGTTTTTATAAAGATTGTTTTAGGCCAGTGTATCATCTCCAAAGAGTATTTTGACTATTAAAATAGAGTGAATAGGAGAGGATACCTGAAGAAAGAGTCTTTGCAAAGACCCTCTCTATGGAAGAATAATTTTGGGAGAAATGTTTTCATCTTGTTGTTTTATGTTCAAGGTATTCAGTAGATAGTTTTGGAGTGCATGAAGGTAAGTACCAACAAATTCCAATAACGATAGCAGTAGTTAGAAATGAAATAATGCTGTGTGGTTCGACTAAATGCCCTGGTGTTTTACTATATCTGTATTTATGAGAAAATTCTTGCTACAGTGAACTGAGGAAAAGTGACTTGTCATTAGCTAAACATGTGTTTAGACCATAATGATCTTCGTTTTTAGAACTGAGTCTCACAGTCGATGTTTATACATTGTCAGGCTCCTGTGTGAATCCTCCAGAGTGTTGTTCCCACCAAGGCACTGCTTTAGGGCTACAAAGTGGACTTATTCCAGATAGTTGTAATTTAACTTTTCTATGTGAAAAAAGAAATGGATTCACATTACCGTGAGGTAGCAATGAATACCTCTAAGAGGTCAGTGATCGTGGCCTACGGTGGGGATCAGGCATTACTGCTGTTATCATTATTGTTACCAATTCAAAGTATGTAGTAAAAAAATAAAACAGACCGCAACAGTGTCATTGGATCAGGATCAGAAAAGCCACCCATTTTTGTCAGTGCCAGGAACATTTAAGAAATAAGTATTTCTACTCTATGCCTTCCATTTTCCAGTCATCTTACTTTATAAATGAGCGTTCATTTATTGCAGTTGCTAGGGGAGTAAAGCATTCACCCACAAATTAAAAAAAAAAATGCATTTACTCCGGATAACCAGGGACATTCTCTGAAGAATGATGGTCATTTTAGACATGGTGCAAAAGGGAACCTTTCGTTCTTTCTGCTTTTCTTTTATCATATGTTTTTATTTTGTGGTAATTGCATGTTTCTAAGAACAACATGAAGTAACCACAATAAATGATGCTTCAGTTTAGTTTCACCTAAAGTTCAGGAATCCTGATAAAGCAAAAGTCCATAGGGATTAGTCTTGGCAGTAGTCCATACAGAGGTTATAGTTACCGTTTTGGGGGCAAAGGGACCACACATCCTGGAGGAGGAGTGAATGCATATGGTAACCTCTGTGGTCAGTAGTTTCCTAATTTTAAAGACGTCCACCTCTTTTCGAATAACCATTAGAAAAAGAAAATATAGGTCATTCAAGCCACTGGAATCAAATTAGAAGGATATTCCCTGTGAGTTGTTATTGATGTTATGATTATATAGTCATAAGAAATTAAACTTCGGAAAAATTGAATACTCATTACTATGTTAGTATTTTAGAACATTAGAATAAAATATACTAAGGTGAATTTATTTCTCATAAAGTTGTTTTATCTATAAAGGAAAATAGTGTATACATTTTCAAATGTGTTAAAAGATATGAATAAGCCTAAATCTGTGTATATTACCAGTATTATATTTACAAATGGTGAAGTCTTTAATTCTGTAATGTATAAAAAGGTATATATACTGTTTTAAAATTATGCCTTTTTTAATAAATATGCTATTTGATTGTGGTTGAAGCTATCTGTTAATACATTTAAATGTATATTTATCTTGGCATTTTTTAGAGTTTCTGACATTTGTGTACAAGAGAGAAGACTTTATTCAAAGAATCTTAAGTAATCTATCTTCTTTGGAGCCTGTCTCTCTAAAATTGGTAAAAGCTATTTTTTCTTGGGTCTATGCCAACGTTAGACGTGGATAGCCATAAGCAGTTATTGTAGTAGAAAAGCCTGTCAAATGTTTTTTTAAAGAATTTGCTTCACAAATTCCTTATGCCCAGTGTAACCTAACATTTTTAAGTAATAGGTGATGCAGCCTGATGTCATTACTTTTGTAGTAAACCAGGCCACAGCCTTGATTCATGAAACAAATGATAAATTGTACTTGGAGGCTCAAGGTGAATAGCTGTGTGTAGTGTTTGACAAGACCAACATACTTCACTCAGCTACTGCTAGTCTTAAAATGCAGGTATTTTAAGAAGAAAACAACTCGCATTCTAATGATTAACTGAGAAAGAGAAACATTTTATTCTGGACAATGCTGAGAAATGGACAGTATGGCAGGTTTCATACCTACAGTAGAGGCCCAGACAGAAAATTGTGGTATATGCTGCCCAGGAGCACATCTGATCATAAATTAATACTGTCAAAAGAAAATACAAAGTTAATCTCATAAACTGTAAAAAGAGAATATAGTAAACAGTGGGTTAATGGGAAAATTGTTAGAGAATTGAAATGTTTTTCAGTCCAGATTATGTCACCTTTCAGTACACATGACAACACCTATGTTACCCATTGAGAGAGATCAGCCAATGAAGAGTAGGAAACTATATTGGTTTGCTCAGCACATGTGTGCAGATTATTCAGGATAGCCTTATTATAATTGATAGTATGCTGCTGAGAAGCTGCCAGGATTGTAATGTGTTGGGGTTAATTCAGCACTAGGAATTGAAACCATCATGGCCACCACTGGCATGATGCATATGCCAAGATTCCACACCAAATCAGTGATTCTTCCTTAGCATTCTTAGAATCAAAAAGTGGGTTCATATAGCTACCTTCCTGTTACTTAAGCTTTCTCTTTATTAGTTTTATTCTCTAAAATAATTATTGTAAGAGACTTCCTTCCCCATAAAGGATGTTCCAAAGGCAAGAGGCCATTCTTCAGTCTCCCTCTGTTTCACACTCATGACCCTTACCCTGTTCCTCCCAGGATGCCCCCTACCCACTCAGAATCCTACATAATAGGGGAACTGGAAACTTAGGGGAGTTTACTTTAACTCACCATGCCAAGAGTAGCAACAAAGCAATCAGAGCAGCCCTCCACGCCTAGCTCGGTGTGGGAGGATATGAAGTGACATAACAGCACAACAGAAAATGCAGTATAGGCTTCAATATCCTCTCTTTTTATAGCACAATCCCATTGTTCAATCCGTTCTCACATTGCCATAAAGAAATTCCTGTGACTGGATTATTTATAAAACAAGAGGTTTAATTGGCTCATGGTTCTGCAGGCCGTCTAAGAAGCATGACAGCTTCTGCTTCTTGGGAAGTCTCAGGGAGCTTTTACTCTTAATGGAAGGCAAAGCAAGAGCAGTGGAGCAGGAGTCTTACATGGCAGGAGCAGGACCAATGGATAGGGGATGCTACACACTTTAAATAACCAGATCTCGTGAGAACTCTATCAGGAGATAGCACCAAGAGGATAGCGCTAAACCATTCATGAAGGATCCACACCTGTGATCTAATCACCTCCTGCTGGGCCCCACCTCCACCATTGGGGATTACACCTGGACCTGAGATTTGGGTAGGGACATAGATCCAAACCATATCACTCATCTTCATTTTTCATGTTTCCATTATTCTAATAATCTATATGTTATGATGAGAAGCTAGGGAATTATCAGGAGGCAATGGAGGGACAAAACTGGAAATATCATCTTGACTCACAATTTGGAGTTGCTTGCCTTCCAGAATTCTCCTGGGGATTTTTATTTCACCCTTGAGACTTTTTGGCACCCTTTGCCATTAAAAAAAACAAACAAACAAACAAACAAAACCCAGCCATCAATCATGAAAAGTTTCCAAAATATATCTGGATCCTCTTGATATCTTGGTAATAAAGGTGTCACTTGGACCCTTTTCTCTTTCCATTGTTAATAAAGGAAATAACTCCCAAATTAGCATAATCTCAAAATATCTATCAGAGGAAAAATAAATATGTTTCCAGATGAGAAATCTCGGTTATTATAAAGTATACTTATTTGATAAATAGGCATGTTAGGGGACCATAACAATTGCCTGATCCAGGAGAATAAAGATACATTTAATTACAGAACCACTGTTTCTTTCCAGAGAACCCAATATAGCTTCCTCGACCACTTTTTAAGTATTTCTCAACTTCAGGAAAGTCAGCTTGGGGGCAGTTCTGGTAATCGACTACAGATATTCATTGAGCACCACACTTGGTTAACAGACACACCCTTAGGGAGCTTGTGATCCCTAAGAGAAGGCTCAGTCTTCACTCTGCCTTCGCTCCTCTACTGCAGGACATGAGGTGTAGGAGGTGGTGTGTACCTTTGAAATAGATGGAGACCTTCTTCAAAATCAGGGGGTTGCATTTCCAGTTCACTGGTTCCTTGGCTATGCCATTAGGAGGAGCTCTTGGTCTGTCCCCCACACAGATTTGAGCCGTAACTGCAGTAAAATATTCCATTCCTTGGGTAAGTGCATGAGCCTTTTCCATGGGCCCTGGATTCAGCCTTAACTAAACCAGTGTCCAGTTCAATGATTTATTCACTGAAGATAAAAATTAGTGCCCATGTTTTTGCCTTTTGTTTGTATGGTAGCTGTCTCTCATTTTAATCCCTATGTCTAATGACATGGAAGATATACAGAAGCAGAGACCCATGTGTTAATCTCAGTTCTCCCACATACTGGCCTTAGGCTCCCTCTAAGTCTCCATGTCCTTATGGGTATTTTAAGGGTTAAATCAAATCCTAAATGAACGTGCCTGATATATATTTTGTGCTTAATAAATGTATTTCCCATTCCTTATTAAATGCATTTTATTAGAGTATATTTGATACGTGAAGAATTGTATAGGTTGTTTTGTTCACATATTGTTTATAATTTCCCTAATTTTAGATCATGTTAGACATATAAGCTGATAACCACTTTTATCTCTTCAGCCACTTTTAGAAATCTAGTTACCACTCTAAGATGTTTCTTTTTGTTTCTATTTCTATCGAGTGCTTAAAAAGAAGGCAAAAAAATATGCTTCATGGTAGAGAAATTCTCATACTGAACTACTTTAGTGCTTGAATTTGACATTTTGATAATGTGGATAATAGTTTTATTAGTATAAAATAGCTTGGCGTGTTCATCTTTTTGTTGTTGTTGTTATACAAAAAAGTGCTATTGTCAAACTGTTGACCAAAATAGGGCACTTAGACCCCACATTATAGAGTAAAAATGTTTCTGCCTTGTACTATGATACTGACTTTTGAGTTGTTTCTGGAAATTATAATAATGACTACAAGTTTTTTATATTGCTGTTTTTGTTTTGAAACGTTAAGACTGCTTGTGTCAGAAGAGGAATAGTCTCACGGTTATTGTTCACTGAGTTTTCAACCACATGCCCATATTATGGTTTCATTTAATTGTCTGTCTCTTGAAGCTGTATCCATAGCAATACTTCGTCTCTTAAAGATGCCCTATTTTCAAAGGGATGGCTATAATTGCAATTTCTAGAAAGCTCAGTAGTCGTGATTGAACGTTTTTAATTTTCAAGAGATCTTCATGGATAGCTAAGCCCAAATCAAGACCAACTTTTGAAAAACACATTAAAAACTACATAAATCTGCCTCTGGCAGGCCGTCTGCTTCAACTGCCTGCCAAAGAACATGGACTGTAGCCATTGCAAAGTTTGGGAGTATATGGATGACTTAGTGGTTTATAACTTAGAGGCACCGTGAGGGTGAATGAATTCAGCTCATTTGTGACATTCCACGAATGAACAGAGGAATCGCTTCCATATTAATGGGTGGGTTCTTAGTAACGTTTAAATTTATTTAGCAAATATACCTTTTCTATTCTGTGTGATACCTTATGATTTTTCCTGGTGACATGGTAGAAAAGAGGAATTGGTCCCTGACCTCATATGAAGTGACTGATTTAACCAGTGGCTGTCTAATTTCAATTACTGCTAAGGTCAAGAACGTGGTGTTAATTCTTATGGAAGGGATGCCTGACTGGAGATACTGCAGGAAGTGATGTTCTAGCAGAGATGTCAAATAGAGACATGAGAAAGAGTTGGCACCGCAGAGATGAAGGAAAGGCACTTGAAAATGAGGAAACAGCAATGTTCCAGGGCCCGCCCAGCTTTTTCAGAGGTCTGGAAGAAAGCAAGCAGGACGAGAAGACAGAAAGCAAAAGAAACCTCTCAGGGGAGAGGATGTTCATGTCTTAGGTGGGACTGGATGACATAGGAGCTTCCGGGCCAGGTGAAGAAATTTGGAAAACTATTAAGGGAATGATATGATCCGATATAAACTAACAAAAGTTTATTCTGGCAGCTGTGAGGAGCAAGGATTTTGAGAGGAGAATGAAAATGGGAAGATGTTAGACAAGATCAGTGAATGATGATATTGTTGAGGGGCTTGAGAAGTAGCAGGGAAGTGGAGATAGAAGAAGAAAATATTTAGGGCCAAGCGCAGTGACTCGCACCCATAATTTCAACACTTTAAGAGGACAAGGAGGGAGGATTGCTTGAGCCCAGGGGTTCCAGACCAGACTGGTCAACATGATGAAACCTGGTGTCTACCAAAAAAAAAAAATTAACCAGATATGGTGGCATGTCCTTGTAGTCCTAGCTAGTCATAGAGGCTGAGGCAGGAGGATTGCTTGAGCCCAGGAATTCAAAGTTACAGTACCATGAGCTATGATTGCACCATTGCACTCCAACCTGGGTGACAGAGTGAGACCTTGTCTGTATTTAAAAAATACAAATAAAAAGGAAACTTTCTCATGTCACTCATCTTGTTTGCTCTAGGTGTTAGAATATAGGATTATCAGAAATCAAGATAAATAACATTTTAGCAAGGTGAAGTCCTATTTTTCCTTTACTGTTCTTGCAGTCCTAGTATGGACCTATCTGCCCCTTGTTCTAGACATCTGTCACAGCAAGGTGAGCAGGTCTTTGCCTGTGTGATGCTGAGGAAGTCATTATTTGTCCTAGAGAAGGCCAGGACCCATCTGGAAAGGCTGGACGTACATGAAAAGTTAGGCCTAGAAGAACAGAGATCAACATTTCATTTTCTTTTAAAGGCCCCCTCAGCTCCTAGCACAGTGCTTTGCACATTCTGAGGATCATTAAGCAGTTGTTGAATATACGAACAGGTACATCATACAGCAGGCATTATAATGTCCAAACTCATTATCATAGGAGTCTGGGGTCTCCCTGGAGGTTGCAGAGAAAGTGCCACAAAGAAGGCAAGGTTAAACTAGGCCTGAGAAGTTAGTTTTTTTTTTTTTTTTTTAATGTTTTCCTTTTATGGAGAGCAAGGAGATTGGAAGGGCACAGAGGGACAAGCTATTCCCCGTGCAAAGTAGGAAGCAGAAATGAGCCCTGTTACTCTGTGTGCAGGACCGGATAGGGCAGCCTAGTGAAGTTAGGAGTGGAGGAAAGAGACACTAACCTTGCTAAAGAGTTGGTGAACAGTGGGTAGATAAGGATGGGTTATGTGGGGTAAACAGATAGAAAATATAGATTTCCAGAACTGATCAATTAAAATGTGCTCCAATATCTGATAGTAAGGTTTGTAAACAAATGGTTGGAAATAAGACATGAAAATAGAGTTTTAGAAATTTTCATCTGGAATGGCTCTGCTGTCCTCCCACGTCCACCAAGCCTCTCTGAGCTAAAATGCTCCATATTTAGTTTCAGGAATTGTGTTGGTCCAGAAGTGCTTTCTTCCAACTCTACCCCTTGTATTGTATTGACAGTCTAGGGTGGTTCCTGGCTCCTGGATGAGTAGAATGAAATGAAAACTACTGGTGATGGTCTTCAAGCCAATCTTAGTACCTATCCACCTGTATCTTACATTACCTGATTATCGCTATTTGCCTCTCTCTCTCATATATATATAAAATATAAATATCATATATATGATATATAATATATGTGTAATATAATATAATATATGATATATAATATATATAATATATGTAATATATAATTATATATGAAATGTAATATATAATTATATATGACATAATTATATATGACATATAATTATATATGATATATAATATATAATATATAATTATGATATATAATTATATATGATATATATCATATATAATATATGACATAATCTATAATTATATATGATATATAATATATATGATATATAATGTATAATATATATCATATATGATATATATTATATATAATAATATATATAATATATATATATCCTCCTAATAAATTTGATGCTTTGACCTGTCCCATCTCCACAAGAAGGACTTATCCATTTCTGCTCATCAAACACTTCCCTTGTAAACCTCAATTAAGAATCGCCTCCACTAAGAAATCTTTCTGAACTTTTCTGAACTGAATTACATTTCTCTGAACTTTCATCCTCTCATCTGCATTTCACTGCTGCCCTGTGTCCCTAGGCCATAGCACTGTTCTTGGGGGATGGTAAGAGCATACATATATTGGGTGTGCCTGCATCAGGACCCTTAAGTGAATATGCATGCTGACTGTGGAGTGGAAATTTACAAATGTGGGATATAAGAGTAGTAACAGCAATATACAATTGGAGATCTGAAATGGAAACAACTCAGTTTGCTGTGGGATGAGAATGAGGAATCTTTTCTTGGAAAGGGCAGCATTTTCAGAATAGCAGAGACCATTATGAGAGTCCCTTGCAGATAATTGCTTAGGTGGTCATTGTATTTCAGGGTCAGTTTAGTGCTAGGAACATTTATTAAGCTACATGCTTAATAAACGGTTATCAAATGGGCTGGGCATGGTGGCTCATGCCTGTAATCCCAGCACTTTGGGAGGCTGAGGTGGGTGGATCACATGAGGTCAGGAATTTGAGACCAGCCTGGCCAACATGGTGAAACCCTGTCTCCACTAAAAATACAAAAATTAGCTGGGCGTGGTGGCACGTGCCTATAATCCCAGCTACCCGGGAGGCTGAGGAGGGAGAATTGCTGGAACCCAGGAGGCAGAGGCTGCAGTGAACCGAAATCACACCACTTCACTCTAGCCTAGGCAACAGAGTGAGACTCCATCTCAAAAAAAAAAAAAAAAGGGGGGTTATCAAATGAATGATATGACTATTGTAACACATTTATTATTTGCCATTCAGCTTCTATAATTGATACAAAGGTAAAACTGTTTAAGTGAACCCCCCCTTACTTGCCATTCAAGAAATACAAATAAATTTTAAAGCAATGTTGGAAAATAGCAAAGGCTATTGAGTGCAAAGTGCTAAACCTCAATGTGAAACTGAATTGTCAGTGGCATAAATGTGTCAAGGTGATGTGGCTTCTGGACACAGAGGAGGCCTTCTAGATGTTCTTCCTGTGAAATGGGTGGTACAAAGAGGAAAAGCATGGCCTCAAATGTATGTATGTCAGTCTGCCTTGTCCTTTTCTCTCAGTACCATTGGTGAGCATTTGGACATTTCATTTATTATGAGAGATACTTGTTATCTCAAATAAGAATATTTGTTATTGAAATTTTACTCAAAGTCCCCATGTATCTGAAACTTTTTAAGAGAAATCAATCCACAAAATGTGCATAAATTATTCTATAAACATTTTAATGTCTTTGTTTCTTCTTGCTTCTCTCTGTTTATACTGTAATATTAATAAATGCAGCATTTTAATGAGCTTTGACTGAATTATCTTCAGAGAGTTGGTACAATGTGTTCCTTGGAGACACATAACTGAAGTTCCTGGTTTCTGGAGGAAAGTCTGTTCCTCATTAGCTGGGACAGCTAAGAGCGTGCTTGCTTGAGAGAGCGGGAGCCACAGAACGAGCCCACCTGTGCCTCAACAGGACCAGGCAGCATCTCTGCCCTGCTGTGGAGTAACCCCAGGGTTTTCATTAAAAGTGTCAGACGGTTTCCCTGGAGCAACTGCTGATGGCGTGTCATGCTGGCGTCTCTGGAGGAGCAGCGCTGACACCTACTAATAGTCTGACAAACGGTTAAGTAGCTGTTTCAGCCTGGGTGGAGAAATCAAGCATGGTATACCTGAGCATTAAGCCAAAAGTATGTGGTCTCGTCTTGTTCACAGTTGCTGAAGAGGAAATGGTGTTGTTCTATGTTGGTAGGCTTTTCCCCAGCTAACTCCAGCCTCTTCCCCTGCAAACCACATGGCCAGCGTAAACTGTCTTTAAATAAATAAGACTTTTTGTGGGTGCAGATGGATTTTTATGTTAGTTTGATTTTGACTCCCCAGCATCTAAAATCCCTTCCGTGTTTGAATCATTTCCCATTGTATATTTTGAAGAAGAGGTCAGAGCCCACTTTCATTCACAGAAGCTACAAAGTCAGTATTCCCTTTGTGAGTTCTGGCCTTTCAGGCCTGGGTACTTGGCTGTGTAAGACAGGCCTCGGAGGCCCTTGCATCGGTCTTGAGTGAGGCAAAGAAGCAGGAGTAGAGAATTCATATTGGAAGTGAATTGTGAGGGCAATATTCTGGGGAAGCAGAGGCCACAACAGACTTTTCCTGGTATGAGATATGGGCTGAGTTTCTTGTGCTTAAGTATTCTTTGGTTTATAGTGATATTTTTTAGCCCGATTCTCCAGCCTTTGTAGGAATTCTGAATGCTGTTTGATATTATTTTAATAAATTTCTTTTCCGCTATATGTAGACAGGGACCATTTCCATTGTTTGCAATTGAAAACCCTCACTCCTTCCTTTATGTCTGTGGCTTGATCATTGTCTACTAGCAACTGAAATAGTAGCATTGACTTAAAAGCTTTGGCGAGGAATCTAAGTGTCCAGGCCACTAGTCAGCTGAGTGGAATCTCCTGTTTAATACTATTCATCGCCCATGCGTCTGCTCTTCTCCTCCTCCCTTTTTAAACAATAATCTTCATGCAGGCTCCTGCAAGTATCAGTATCTCTATTGATGTGCTGTACCTCAGAGCGCCTGGTTATTAAGCGAATTAGATGGAGGTTCAGTGACCCGAATGGTAGGCCAGCAGGTCAAGAGGCCTGAGCACTCTCTGGCTTAGGCCCTGGCCTGGGACTCCTTGGCCATTTGTTGGAACAGCATCTGTCCTTGTGCCCGCAATTAATTTAGCAAGCGCTGCTTTGTAAAGTGCCAGTATGCTGCAGACGCCGGCAATGCGTTCATGTCCTACGGACGTTATGGAGCCATTCGTTCTTTCCCTGACAGTTCCAATTCCAGATCCTTCCGCCAAACACAGCAAAAGGGAAGTGAGTTTTTTGCTTGGTAACACTGTAGGTCTAACTTTGGATCTGGAAATTTCTTACGTTTTTTGGTGTGCAAATATGGGAGATAGGGTAGAAAGAGAAGAGGTGAGAAGTGAAAGATGAGCTTAATTTTTTTTGTTAAGTTAAAAACTCTGACCTTTATTGAGTTACACTTTGTTTGTTTTATGACACCAAAAATGTAGCTCGTGTATTCTCATAACGTACTGAGTATACAGGATCATGAGTGTTTGTGACCATTTGCTTAGGAGCAGAGCTTAACTCCTAAAGAGCCATTTTTACACTTTTTCTCACTTCCTCTTATAGCCATGTAGAAGCCTGTAAGTTACGGGTTTTCAGTTATAGAATAGTAATTATGCAGATTGACTTAGAATTTAGGAAGGAAACAGAGATGAACATCATTTTAAAAACAAAGAAATGGGCTCTCATGCCAAATGGATTCCCACTCCTGTGAAATGTGTGGCCGCTGGCTTTCAAGGCCTGGTCTTGGGTGGTGTATTAGTCTGTTTTCACGTTGCTGATAAATACATACCTGAGGCTGGGTAATTTATAAAAGAGGGTTAATGGACTCACAGTTCCACGTGGCTGGGGAGGCCTCACAATCGTAGCAGAAGGCGAGTCACGTCTTACATGGCATCAGGCAAAAGAGAATGAGAGCCAAGTGAAAGAAAAACCACTTATAAAACCATCAGATCTCATGAGACTTATTCTCTACCATGAGAACAGTATGGGGGAAACCGCCCCCATGATTCAGTTATCTCCCACCAGGTCCTTCCCACAACACATGGGAATTATGGGAGCTACAATTCAACATGATATTTGGGTGGGGACACAACCAGACCATATCAGGTGGTGTGTTTGTTCTAACCCGTTAAGTATGCTAAAGGTACAACACTTGTAGCCTCTGCCTGTCTCCTGGATTCCCACACAGGGCCTCCATGACTCATTGGAAAAGGAGTCTTGCCTTCCCTCTTTCAGCAAGCACAACTTTATCTGACTCTTGTTCACATTGCCCTTATCCCTTTCGAGATTCACTTGTCTTTGACCAATGTGTATGTTATCTTTCCAGGGAAGAGTGACCCATTTTGCTTGCTGGAGTTAGGCAATGACCGACTTCAGACACATACCGTCTACAAAAACCTCAACCCTGAATGGAACAAAGTTTTTACATTGTAAGTGCTTTAGCCTCTGGAATTATTTCTGCTATGCTTGGAAGGTAGTCTGGGGCTCTTGAGTGGAATTTTCTGTCCATTTTTATGGGCAAAGAGTAAATTTTATTGTTTTTTCTTTTGAAAACCTTTTATCCTTTCATTTTATAGAGTGTGGTGTTAATAATAGAAGAGACCATTTGGAACTGCAAGGGACTGTTATAGGAGGCATTTGTAAAGTAGATCTTTCAGTGACTAAATTAATCTATGAATAAATGGAAGCTTCCATATTTCTAGGTTAATTCATTCGTGGGTTAAGGAAATGGAGACCTGCCTTAAATTCAATGATCTTATGTGTTCTAAGATCTGCCAAAATCTTTAGGAAAATATAGATTATCTGTGACTCCTTAGAGACCCCCAAAGGCTCCTTATATTCCAGTTTATCTGAGCGACCCATCCCACAGTGATTCTCTGCCCACACTATCAAACCCGGGCATTTAGGAGGCTGGGTAGATTTAAGATCTTAGTTTGCTTTAGATTTCAAGGCACCTGAACATTGAGGGGAGGCCCTGTTGAATTTGGGTAAAATGGTGACATACTGTCCCCACGAAGCTAAATCAATGCTCTGTCTGTGCTTATAAGTGAAAAAATAAAGTTCATTTTGAGTAGAGTTAATGCTATTAGCAGAAAGTTCCCAAGGATCTATGAAAAGTGGATTAACTCTGCTAAACACTTTTGCCAATGGCCAGATATAAGAGTCTCTTTTTTCCCTAACACGTTGCCAATGACCATGGCTCCATTTTTCATTGTCCCTGGTATCTGGCTTCTGGTCAATATTAAAATATATATATTTTTAGTATTTTGTGTTTCAACAACAGAGGGTTTCTATGCATTTCAGGAAATAGCGATCTTTCACTACCATTTTATTTTAAAGGTAATTCTTAATTTTAAAAAATGTTAACTCCTTTCATTTGGAAGCTTTTTAAAAATTACTTTGGTTGGACACTCTGCTAATGCTTTCTCCCTATCTCTTTCTTTATTTTGTTTCTTTGAAAGTCCTACCCTTGAGTGCAGGTATACTGTTTGAAAAATGTCATAGTAAAAAAGTTGACTTCTTTTTTTCATATGGATGTCTGAATCTTCTATGATGGAAGGTTTGGGAATACAGTCAGTTTGATTTAATTTTTGGAATTTAATTAAATGGTAGTTTTATACTCTAAGGACATACAGACTTAATTAGTGAAACAGTGTTTCCAGATCTTCATGGAACAGACTTCACTTGTGTGTTTTTGTGTATAATACATGGTATTTTTGTTACAGTCCCATTAAAGATATCCATGATGTTTTGGAAGTGACAGTGTTTGATGAAGATGGCGATAAACCCCCAGATTTTCTTGGAAAAGTTGCCATTCCCTTGCTGTCCGTAAGTTTCCTTTAGTAATAAACAATTTGTGAGTCATTTTATAGTTGATGAGTTTCTATGGTCTAGAGTTGCTTTATCTTTGTCAACCTGGGGGAAAAAAATCCTCCTAACTATAGCAGGAAACGATTGTTTTATTCCTCATTCTTATCCGGTATTTTCAGTAGTTTCAGATATAAAGGGATGTAATTTTTTTCTGTTTCAGTCCAATATTGACTTAACCAACCAAAACGTTTTGACCAGTTTTTCAATTCATTTTCATTCTTCCCATCTTAAGATAGGAATTTGTCTTTGGTTACAAGGAATATAGATGAATGACTGATTTTCTATTTATTAATGAAAAACACACATGTATTTCTTTATAGCTCCTTACTGTACATTTCTTCAAAGATTAATTGTTGCTAACTGCACATTTGTTCTCAGTTCTTTTAAAGGCCATTTTCCCAAAAGTTCTATTTGTCTTTTTAGCAGTCATGTTTGCTTTTGGTCTCAAAACTAAAAAATGCTTTGTGGAAGAAAGCAGAGAGCCTTTCTTGGAGAAGGAAAAGCGTTTTCGCAGTCCAGCTATAAGATAATGCACCAGGGTCAGTGAAGGAAAAAATACTTACAAAATTCAGAAGAGAAAGCACCAAAGAATGCCTTTACATGGTGGGGGGGAAGCTGGGGAGTGAATTCATCTCTTAATTAGACAGTAATATATGTACCAAATATACTCTTTGAGAAGAGAGAATTCCAGTTTTTCATCCAACCATTAACACAGTTTGTTTTAGGCTTATTATGGCTGTATCAGCCAATGAGACGTTATTCTTCCCAAAGACTTATTTTTTCCAAGCTATCTGTGGATTTTTGTGGGTGGAGCACTCTGTAATTTAACCATGAGATTAGCCTGACTCACTTGATGTTTACAGAGGGAGGAATGCCGTACTTCTTAATATCTTTTCTTCTGTGTTTGCGCGCTTGGATAATTTCTCCCCGAGTTCTCATATCCCTGATGTTACTCGGAGAGCCTGTCTGGAGCATCTGCTCCCTGGTACGGCTGGCTCCTGCCACATGCTCTGAGCCATCGGCACCAGCCGAGCAGCTCTCAGAGAGGAGATGGCAATTTGGGATTTCCCTCCCCCTTTTTTTTTCATTACAACTTTGTCAGTTATTCCCATGAGAATACATGTAACCAGAATGTGGGGGACACTTTAGAGAGGTCTGGGGGACTCGGAGCAAAGACTCTCCTTGACAGTTTTCTCATTTCACTTTTTTTATTCCTTGCTTGGTGAACATGACTTAAAAAAAAAAAAACAACTCCCCTCTGTTTTGTACATAAAAGTTTTGTGTGTTTGGTCTTTCTATACTACCAACAACCGACTTAGCTCGCCTGCCTGCCTTCCTTTCCCCAAACCCTTACCCGATTCTGTCTTTCTCTTCTTCCCTCCTTGTAGCCAACCTAAAAAAAAGTCAAAGTGTGTGGTGGCTTGCATTTAAAGTAGGCTTTCACAAAACATTCTACCTTGTATTTTGAAGGATCTGGTTTGTAAAAAGCATTAGCATAGGTTACTGGTTCTTCCTTTTTCTCTCCTTCCTCTCCTCCCTTCCTCCTTCCTCCTTCCTCCTTCCCCGCTTCCTGCTTTCCTTCCTTCCCTAGAAGATCTAAGAAGTTACCTCCAGCTTAATCAGGGTTTCTCAGTCTTGGCACTATTGATATTTGGGGCCAGGACATTCTTTGTCATATGGAGCTGCCCTGTGCATCGTAGCATGTCCAGCCGTCTCCCTGACCTCTACACACTAGATAACAGTAACGCCTGCCCACATCCCTGCTGTGACAGCCAAATACGTATGTAGATGTTGCCAGATATTCTGAGGGGGTGGAGATCACTTCCAGTCAAGAACCGCTGACCTAAACTAATGCATTTTTCAAAACATATCTTTCAAAATACAAAGTAGAATGTCTCATGAATGACCTGGCTTAAATGCAAGGAGTCCTCGATTGGGACTTTTTTCAGATTGGTCATAAGCTGCCTTATGATCTGTTGTTCATTCATTTGTTCCACATATATTCATCAAGTGTCCACTTGGTGCCAGGCAGTGCTTTAGGTGATAGAGCTCTAACAATGACCAGAGGGAGGCTCCCTCCTCTCTTGGAGCTTTTATTATAGTAGCAGGAAACAATGCATAAACAAAACAAAAGCAATATACAGAATGTTAGATGGTGAAAAGTAAAGAGGGAGAGGGTTGCTGGGAATATGTGTGGGGAAGGGCACTTTTTTCCAGCTGCTAGCCAGGGAGGGCCTCATGGAAAAGGGGGCATTTGAGTGGGAATGTAAGGAGGTGAGGGAGAGAGCCATGTGGATATCTGAGAAATCCCTCCCAGGCAGGAAATTCTCAAGTTCAAGGGCTGTGAGGCAGGACCTTGACTGTCAAATTCCAGCAATGGCTGGGCAACCAGTATGGATTGATCAAGTGTGCCTGGTGGCGAACAGGAAAGGACACAGAGGTAGGGTGGAGCTGGAGAGGACCCTGGAGGATGCGAAAGTGAAAAAGGTTGAAGTACTTTGGCATTTTCATCGTGGGGGATGGGAAACCACAAAGAGTTTCAGGCCAGGAAGTGCTTGATTTGTTCCACATTATGTGTTTGTTTCTAATATAAAAGTGCTGTGTACATCCAGGAATAACCCCTGATCTGCAAGGTCTCTACCTTGTAAAATAGCACAGCCTGGGCCATTCCTCTCAAGGACTTTGGGGAACCCTGGCATGGTGCACTCAATAAGATGCTTCGGCTGCTGCTGTTCACTCTGTTTCCATCCAGATTCATTTCCAATTCCTGACTGATAAATTGGGGAAGTGATCATATCTCCTAGTGCGTCTGTGTGGGCTCTCCCTGAAATTCAGTGGTCCACCTGCAACATTCCCTCTCCAAATGAATTGATTCTCTATCTAATATTAGGTATAAATATGATCTTAAAATTGCTGTAACCCTCAATTTAACTGGCAAAGTATAAGCTGTAAGTTATTTCATGGATCATTCTGTTTTCAAATAATTCTAACTTGTGATTTAGAGGATGTGTTTTAACCTACTTATTTAGATCTAGTTTTTTTCTTTAATCTCTCTTGAGTGATGCTTACAATAGAATAGTGAACTAGCAAGTTCTGTGCCATACACTTGGCATGTGCTGAACCATCAGTTCTCTAAGGACTGGATGAGGCAGGCTTTATTATTATGCCCATTTACAAATAAGGATACTGAAGCACCAAAAGGATCCTGTAGCTAGTAAGTAATAGAGACAGGATTTGAATTTAGGTGGTCTCATACTAAAGCCTGAGCTGCTAAGAGTTTGTTATATTGCCACAGTGAGTAATTATTAAGTATATATCATCTCCAAAGCAAGAATCAAGAGGCTATTTTGTGTAACCACTGTGCTATGTGCCGTCAGGGTCGGGGTTGGGGGGTGGCAGGAGGGACGCAGACATGAAGAGTTGGGTAAGTTGCAGGAAGGCACCTGTGCAATAAACACGTAAGACCCAAATAAACATATAAGTCTCACAGGAACGAGAAAGGGCAGTGGGAAGTAGGACGGATGGGTTTAAGTTTAGGAAGACTTAGGAAGTAGGGAGTTTGAGCTGGGTCAGGGATGAGTGGCGTGTTGATAGTGTGTGGCAGGTGAAGTGAAGAATGAAGGACATTCCAAACAGAAGGTCCAGGGATGAGGGGAGCAGAGGTGTAGGGGAAAGGCCGTGTCTGGGAATGAGGAGGGGCCTGGCTTCTGGGAGCTCAGGGTGGGCATGGAGGGGAAGTGGGACACACTGAGGGCAGCCCAGGAAAGGTTGAGGGAGGTCTCGGTTACTATTTTAGCAGGGAGCCACTGAAGATTTTTGACCTGGAGGTAGAGATATTGGAGCAGTTGACTAGGAAGAAAGTTTCGGCTCTAGTATGAAGCAAATTAGTGAGAGAGAAGACTCTTCCCAGAAGACTTGGTTCAGATTCTGAGAATTAAGCATCAGATAACACACTTAGATTTCATATTGTGTGCTTCTTTAGGAGAAGGACTTGTTTCTCTGTTTTTGTTTTGTTTTGTTTTGTTTTTTAACATGAGCGAGAATCATAAAAATTGATTTGTTGGTGTTTCTCTCTGATCTTTATAGGCAATGGAGCCATAATCAATAATACCTTATTTTAGGTTTAAAAACAGAAAAAACAGAAATTGTATTTCTTGAAGAGGAATGTGAATAATTTTTTGAGAATTCATTTTGTCTAATAAAGTCATAAACCGTAACTTGATTTACACTTTTAGAGAAAATGCAAACTATATTTTTAAATGTCTAAGTATAAAGTATGGAATATACTTCAACTTTTAATCTCACTCAAATTGGTAATGTGCTAAGTGCATTTAAGCCTGTTAAATGAAGAGCCTGTTCCAAATTCACTATATCTTTTTAATCAAGGTGAATGTGCTGACTACTGGCTCATTTAAAATCCATATAAATATATTCATTATTGATGGTGAATGTTCAAGGCATATATATATATGTATATATATATATATATATATATGCTTAGATGTTTATCATAATTGAAAGAATACAGGCCAATGGGCTATCCTTCCATATATTTCATTTGTCTTCAATCTTTTTCAGAAAAATAGTTCTTTATATAGATATACAATACTTGTTAATAAAATATTCATGGGTAAAAACAGTAGAAAATTGAGATTGGAATGCGTTATAATCTGAAGACTTCTAATATTTGCTCATTTTCACATTGCTCCTTTAATCTTCTAATCAGTAACACAGTAAGTGTGCATTGGAAAACTCTAAGCACACTTTAGAGTCTTAAAACATGTCAGGCAGTAGACACTATCTTCTGATAATTGACTGACTCAATAGACTTATTTAATATTTTTATCCTCAATTAAGTGATCTTAATTCTGTCCTGAAAATCAGGCTGGATTCTTCTCCTCTAGGCCATTCCTTTTTATTGAATCACACATTTACCGTCTCAAAATTACCCAATGGACCCATGTTAGAAGACTGAAAATCAGCTTTCATGGTAATCTGTAAAACAGGAAAAGCATGCATATATTGGTATTTCCTAATAACAAATAAGAAGTCATCTGCAGTTTGATGAAGACCTGCAATTTCTTTCTTTTTTTTTTTTTTTTTTTGAGATGGAGTCTTGCTCTGTTGCCTGGGCTGGAGTGCAGTGGCTTGATCTTGGCTCACTGCAACCTCCACCTCCCAGGCTCAAGCAATTCTCCTGCCTCAGCCTCCTGAATAACTGGGATTACAGGCACCCACCACCATGCCTGGCTAATTTTTGTATTTTCAGTAGAGACAAGGTTTCACCATGTTGGCCAGGCTGGTCTCAAACTACTGACCTCAGGTGTTCTGCCCACCTCAGCCTCCCAAAGTGCTGGGATTACAGGCGTGAGCCACCGTGCCCTGCCAGAGACCTGCATTTTGAATCAAATGTGAGTCCTTCTGTGTGAGCCAGGCCAATGTCACAAATGACTGTATAATCAGAAGCATGGGTCTCTATACTGCCCTTCTAAATTCCCAGCGTTCTCGGTGAATCCATGTACACCCGATAGCTGGCCGCACCAATAACAGCTTCACTTAATTGATTTACTGGGATGAATTTTCTATAATGGCTTGTACCAAATAAATGCCACGTGTATCTCCATTTGCATTTTCAATTAACTCTATTGCCCAAGTTTCACCTGTGATGGGTTTGTGCATTGAAATGGACTTGAACAATCATAGGTTGTTTTAGGTTAATACAGAAATTTTTGCCCATTAAAGTAAATAATATTGATTTATAATTAAGCTTAAAAAAAAGTAAATCTGTTGCCAAGGTTTGGTTTTCCAGGGCATAGATTTGGTTGGCGAATTCCATGTAAGTCAAGTTGGTGCCGTAGGGTGGAGGGGCAGTGTGCATAGGTGAAAAGGAGAGAGGGATGTATCACCTGGGAAATTATTTGATAAAGACAAAACTTGAGTCCCAAGTGGGGCGAAAATGGTCACTTTGAACGGAAATTTCAACTCTTCTCATTGTCTACTCCTGGTCCAATGTAACCATTGAAATAAATAAATGAAGACAAAATAACGCAAATTTCCTATTGGTTCTAGAAACTAGGAAAGAGTACCTTTAACATGCTGGAGAGATCCTGAACCCCATGTGGTAGACAGTCTAGGTGTTTGATTAGAACAGACAGGCTAAGAGAGAAAGAATGACTGTAGGAGTCTCCTGATGGCAAGTAGAAAGCTGGGTGAATCACACGTGGTAGATGTTAAATCAGTTCAACTTTTCTATTAAGTAGAAAAACCTCTTACATGGATTCAAAGAGTAAAATCTAATTGCTGCTTCTTTGAGACACCTAAAACACAGTAATACACAAACGGATGAACAAAATTATCCTACACAAATGTAAGTAAAAGGTAGGTCAGAAACTTGATACAGGTTTTAGGGGTAAAAAAAAGATTGAGTTAACAATAAGGTTATTATAAGGCCGGGCGTGGTGGCTCATGCCTGTAATCCCAGCACTTTGGGAGGCTGAGGTGGGTGGATCACGAGGTTAGGAGATCGAGACTATACTGGCTAACCCGGTGAAACCCTGTCTCCACTAAAAAATACAAAAAATTAGCCGGGTGTGGGGGCAGGTGCCTGTAGTCCCAGCTACTCAGGAGGCTGAAGCAGGAGAATGGCATGAACCCGGGTGGTGGAGGTTGCAGTGAGCAGAGATAGTGCCACTGCACTCCAGCCTGTGTGACCAAGCGAGACTCCATCTCAAAAAAAAAAAATAGTAATAGTAAGGTTATTATAAATATGAACCTTTAAGTGGATAACTTTTCATAGAAATATATATGCATATTAAAACAGGGAAAAATAATAAAACTAGAATTGTCAAACGATATATATTATGTATTCAGCATTTTAAAAAATCAGAAACAGGCTGGGTGTGGTGGCTCACACCTGTAATCCCAGCACTTTGGGAGGCCGAGCCAGGTGGATCACAAGGTCAGGAGTTCGATACCAGCCTGACCAACATGGTGAAACCCTGTTTTCTACTAAAAATACAAAAAAATTAGCTGGGCATGGTGGCATGTGCCTGTAATCCCAGCTACTCAGGAGGCTGGGGCAGGAGAATCGCCTGAACCTGGGAGGCGGAGGTTGCAGTGAGCCAAGATCACGCCACTGCACTCCAGCCTGGGTGACAGAGCGAGACTTCATCTCAAAAAAAAAAAAACAACAAAAAAAAAACAAACAACAACAAAAAAAACAAAAACAAAAAACTTGGAGAAAAAATAGAGCTATTCCCTCTATTATCTCATCTTTAAATTGATAATAGTTCCTATTGCATAGGATTGTTTGGAAAATCTAATGAGCTTATATGTTTATGAATTAACAATTAAAAATTAAGCCTTGTATGTCAGTTTTGAGCAATACAAAACTATAACAAATATGAAATTATGCACATTTTAATAAAGGAAATATTTGCAAATAGTATCTGATAATATATCATCTGAATAATCTAATAATATGTATTATCTATGAACGTAAAGAAAATTCATAGAAAACATTTTGGAGTGACTAAAATGTCAGTAAGATCAACATTATGAAAATAAGATTCGTGACTATACACAACAGGAAAACATTTTTAAAAAGTGAAAAAGAATCCAAGACTATAACACGAAACAAAACAAAAAATGATACTGTCTAAGATTTATGTGAAGAAATTCTAGGACTGTACTGAAGGGCTTGAGAGAGGACTAATTGGAAATCACTTAATTTATAATAAACTTGAAGGATGAAGTCATTGAGGAAATGATAAACTACTTAATAAGTAACTCTGGTAATTTGGTTGCTTACCATCGGGGAAAATGTGTCGGTGTATTACAGCAAACACAACAATTTCAAGATAAGTTAAAGATCAAACACTTGAAACAAACTTCATTAAAAATGTCAAAATAGTGGGGAAATCCTATGTAAGTAAACTGAGAAGCAGGAATAATAAGAGAAAAGAAATCTTAAGATATCAGTACGGCCAAAACAAAAATCGCCATCAGATATTGAAGACAAAGGATAGACTGGTAAAAAATACTGGCAGTATCTAAACAAATGGATAATATCACTAGTACAGTATATACATTTTCTTTAATCAATAAGGAAAATACAAGTCAACCTAGCAGAAAACTTAATTTAAAGAAGTCAAAATCAGCCAGGCACGGTGGCTCACACCTGTAATCCTAGCACTTTGGGAGGCCAAGGTGGGTGGATCACCTGAGGTCAGGAGTTTGAGGCCAGCCTGGCCAACGTGGTGAAACCTCGTCTCTACTAAAAATACAAAAATTAGCTGGGCGTGGTGGTGTGCTTCTGTAATCCCAGCTACTCAGGAGGCTGAGGCAGGACAATCGCTTGAACTCAGGAGGCGGAGGTTGCGGTGAGCCAAGATTGCACCATGGCACTCCAGCCTGGGCAATAGAGCAAAACTTCATCTCAAAAAAAAAAAAAATGTAGTAAAAACCGTGGTAGCTGAACACATATGAATGGCTCATGATTTATTCAGTTATGATCATGATGGTCGAGAATGTAAATGCTATAGCCAGACCACCTAGGTTGACACCCTGACTCCCCCTTTAAACTGGCTGTGTGATTTTTAACATTACTTAACCTATCTGTCTGCATTTCTTTGTTGCTGAAGTGAAGATAAGTATCCTTCTGCTTGTATTGGAGGTGTATGGTGAAGATCAGAGTTGTTAAGTATGAGGTGGGCACAACATTCCCTGGCACACAGTGAGCACTTATAGTGTAAGCTGGCATTATTTTCATCTGCATTGTTTTAGCAATTGAAATGATCAAATACGAATATGCCTTAAAAACTTCATATGAGTGTTTGTTTAAAAATGTTACACTAACATTGTGACTGGGTGCAGTGGCTCACACCTGTAATCACAGCACTTTGGGAGGCTGAGGCAGGTGGATCACGAGGTCAGGAGATCGAGACCATCCTGGCTAACATGCTGAAACCCTGTTTCTACTAAAAATACAAAAAATTAGCTGGGTGTGGTGGCATGTGCCTGTAGTCCTAGCTACTCGGGAGGCTGAGGCAGCAAAATCACTTGAACCTTGGAGGCAGAGGTTGCAGTGAACCAAGATCACGCCACTGCACTCCAGCCTGGGTGACAGAGTGAGACTCCATCTCAAAGAAAGAAAAAAAAAGTTATATTAACATTGTGTTTTTTCTATTAAACACTTTTTATAAATTGTACACAACTTTTGGAATGAATGTATATTGCTTTTGTAGGAGCAGCTTATATTTTAGGGATAGTTGGTTTGGGTTTCAGGCAGTGGATGAATGGATTGTCTCAAAAAGGAAGAAGTGAGGTAGAAATGGAGACGGTCCAGGGTGATGAATTCCATGCTGCCTCTACTGGCTGGTAGCTGAGCTTCTGTGCAGCAGTGACCTAGTAGATCTCTCTCGTGCTGTTTGTGTAACTCACATCATGGGAACAAGGCCTGATCCCAAGTGGCGACAAGAATGTGAATAGATACCGAGTAAAGTGTATTGATTTTCCTCTTGCCCAGCCACATGTCTGTCCTCGTCACGTTTTATTGAAGAGCCACTTTCCATGTGCATCAGCTGGAACCAACTAATATGTCATGGTGTTGTCACGTTATTTTCCCTTTTATGCAGAGTGAATAAGAGTGAATAACGGCTGAAAGAACAATGCTATTTATACGCAACATCCTCAGTTTCTAACTGGAAGGTCAAACAGTGGGGAATCAATATGACTCTTTAGTTTGGATTTTGATCTTAAGTGTGTATCTTTCCTCTCTAAAGCCATTGATGGTTTTATTCCTTCATATTGATTCTGATGAACTTTGCTATTGAATAAGTTGGCAATTCATTGCATCAAAGATCTTTATAGGAAAGCATAATAATGATAATTTTTTTAAAAAAGAGTTCAAGATGAGAAGTTTTTTTCCTCTGTTCTCACATGCTCACCTCTGTTATATGCTGATTATAAAATAGTTTAGTTTTTTAATATAATGAGTGTACCATTTATTTGACTCAAAAATTAGTTTTATCAACCAACTTCTAAAAACTGGTTATATTTACTGTGCTTACCGCTTGGTAAATATATTTAATATTCTTTTATATAGAAAAAAGTTAAATAGCTTAAGCACGACTCTGGGTCAGATTAAAAATTTTCAGCAAGACTGTCTTCAGTGACTTGGCTCTGGTTCCAAAATCCTGAATCATTACTCAGAAACAGACTTCTTGTACTTTTATTTACTGACCGATTGAACCAGGAATCAACTGTTAGCATGCTCTATAAAAGCTTTGTGATATATTTCTGAAAATAATATAAGGGACATGAAAATGTCAATTTTCCTGGTGAGGGGTGTTTGCATTCTCAAGTTAAATCTGTTACTACTGTCCTGCATAGATGGTTGCTTCAGCTTATTGCCTAATATTATGTACTATTTGGCCATGAAAAGGCAAGTATACAAAAATGTGTAGTAAGTCAGTTTGAAGAGTTTATCCTGGAAAGCTGAAGTTAAAGACATCATTATTTTATCCAAGACTCGTATTTGAGTGAAGTGAAGTCCTCCCAGATGTCAGCTCAGGAAATCTCTCCAAATGAATTGCGTTGTCTTTTTGTCATAAATTGAAAACTGTATTGTTCCTTTTTGCCTTTGCTGACAGAGATCTCAAAATTAATGAAAAGTATATATAG